>NC_084962.1:14478793-14604608 GCF_949316205.1 Platichthys flesus
ATATTTAAAACACAGATGTAGGTTCCATATGTTAAAGCATTAAACTACACACATCACATACAGATATTAAATTATGAAAATATAGTAGATGGGAGAGATCTTTACACCAAATCAAACTCAGTGAACGAATCTCGATAACATATATATGTAAATAGATAATTCTCTTATAATGTCGGCATGCTATTATAATGCCGATATGCAAACGTTACATTCAAAAACTACACAGAGATTGGTGATTAATATTTCACAGGTAGAGGGGGGTGCACCGTTCCTGGAGGTACTGCAATACCAGGTCGATGCGTGGAGTGGACGGAGCAAGCCCCTATTCCATCTCCCAGTTCCAAAAATCAATTTAATATATGGTCCCCGGGTAGGGGACGTATCAGATATTAAACTGATAAGAACAGATACTACACTTGATCTTAGCCAAAAGGCCGAGAAGCGATACCGTACAGTGTGTTCACGGAGGCAGCGGTTCTCCTCACCAATACTCTCAGTCACGGTTCAAAACATTTTAAATGACAGAAAAACTCTTTCGGTAAAGTAGAAACACACAGTTTAATGTCTAGGCGCTGATCGGAATCAAACCAACACAATATCGTACGTTTGACCCGCAACATAACGAAACTTAAAGAGTGTCCATGCTACCACGTGGTCTGCTGCCGCCCAATAGGAGACCGCTACGACCGAGCATCGCGATATCTTATTTACAGCTTAAGTAGCGATTGGAATGAGTAATTTATCAGGTAATACGACATTATAGAGTTTCTTTATAACTGTGAGTGATCACGGGGTCGCGTGTGTTCGTGGAAATAACATAAACACACGTTGTAAAAGCGGAAGTGTTCATGGAGATGAAGTGGGCTCTGTCGCCCCCTGGTGAGGAACCAGGGAACCGCACTCACCCTGAACATTCAATGGCAAACAAGACTTCACATTACACTTATATTAGAATTCAGTTTATCCTCATTTAATGTAAATCATCAGGTTGATTTTCGCTTTTGTTTAAACAAACTATTGATATCCGCACACAAGGACTGTGGGACTGACGCAGACATAACTTCGGCATCAAACTAGTGTTGGAACTTTACGACTTCCTGGGCTTTGTCACCAAAATAAAAGTTATTAATGGCAACATTGACGTGTAGTTCGAAGCCGAATAAATTCCCGAGTTTTACTATTTTAAGCTGCCGTCATTTCCCCAGGTGAACAGTTTTAAATGGAAACAGTTCAGGCTAAATACAAGTGGTAAATACACGTTTATATCTCATATTAGTGAATTGACACCACTGTGTTGGCTCAGCCGGGACATGTTGACTGTAAATGAATGGGGCTAATAGTCAATTCAACAGTGATGCCCCTTGAAGTAAAGACTGACAGGTGGTATCAAACTACATCTCCCACAAACTCTCCTGAAGCCTGAGTATTGAATAACATTACTGAAAGAGTTAGTAAAAGAGCTACTGTACCTGGAGCGGCCATCACAACACTCTTCCGGCTAAAGGTTACCTAACGTCAGCAGGTAAGACTTTATGTCACTTACATTAATTTAAGGTATAATTGACCAGCAGAGCGCTCTGATTCCCTTGATGTGTAAAATACATCAAAGCAATTTCACCGGAGACCTTCCAGTCTGATATATTGTAAACACAGATGTAGGTTCCATATGTTAAAGCACTAAACTCCACACATCACACACAGCCATTCAATTATGAAAATATAGTAGATAGGGAAGATCTTTACACCAAATCAGACTCAGTGAATTAATATGGATAACATGTATATGATAATCAATAGTTCTCTTATCAGGACGATATGAAAACATTATATTTGAGCTCAACACAGAAAGTTCTGTCATTTAATATTTCACATATTTAGGGGGGTGCACCGTTCCTGGAGATACTGCAATACCAGGTCGATACGTGGAGTGGACGGAGCAAGCCCCTATTCCATCTCCCAGTTCCAAAAATCAATTTAATATATGGTCCCCGGGTAGGGGACGTATCAGATATTAAACTGATAAGAACAGATACTACACTTGATCTTAGCCAAAAGGCCGAGAAGCGATACCGTAGAATAAGTTCACGGGGGCAGCCGTTATCCTCACCAATACTCTCAGTCACGGTTCAAAACATTTTAAATGACAGAAAAACTCTTTCAATAAAGTAGAAACACACAGTTTAATGTCTAGGCGCTGATCGGAGTCAAACAAACACAGGATCTTACGTTAGAGCCGCAACATTAAGAAACTTAAAGAGTGCCCATGCTACCACGTGGTCTGCTGCCGTCCAATACGAGCCCGCTACGAGACCAAGACTTTAAGTAACTTACATTAATTTAAGGTATAATTGACAGACAGAGCGATTCCCTTGGTGTGTAAAATACATCAAAGCATTTCACGAGTGGGTCAAAGTATAGAAACAAGTTATTTTGTAAGTTGTATTTCAGTTTTTCTAATATTTTACACTTTATTCTTCATTACAAGTCAGAGACAATTATTTACATATTTCACACATTTCTCCTGTTTTCACACTGTTTATATTCGTTTATATTCATTGATATTTTATCAATTGCGTGTAAATTATTATTTACTGGTGCCTATTTTGACTCTTGTTTCGGGGGTTACTGCAGATTTCCCATTGTGGGACTAATGAAGGATTATCTTATCTTATCTTACTTCAAATTAAACAGTGGTCTCAGACAGTACTCAGTCCAATTACCTGTCCTGGTGCATGTTCTACTGTGTAATGCGGGTTACATTAATTGGGGAGTCTACAAAGATGTCGTGGATAAGCCTGAAAAGGAAAAACAACGTGACCGGAAGTGTACATCGTGGGTGTAAACAGAGCCATTTACACCTCGCAGCAGTGGGATCGAGCAATGGACGAGTATCAGACAGAGGAGGAGGTGGGTTTGATTATGGATTGACTCCCTTTAACCTGTTATTGTGTGTATTCAAACTTTTGTGTTTGTTTCCCGGTTTATCTCTAATATCGCAGCGAACAACTCATCGCTTCGCCTGAACGTTTAAAAACGAGCTTTAGCGTCACTAGCTTCATCTGAACCGTTTTGCTTTTCTCCCAACAGACGACGTTCGTGGTTGATGAAGTGAGCAAAGTTATCAAAGAGGTAATGTTAAAGTCTTCCTTACTTATTCTCGTGTTGTGGGTTTTTATCTTCCCAAAGCTCGAGCTGCTAACTCTTTAGCTTCTGGTTGGTTGCTAAGGACAACTTTAACGGTTGCTAGGGACCGAGCCATGTCACACCAAACAACAGATATAAGTTTTATTTTATGTTTTGGATTATAGATCTTGTTTTGGTTACATGTATTAGCTTTATAAACAAATTATTTTAAGGCTATTAAACGTATGCTATTGTGGTTGGAGGCTTGTTTATATTTAAAGATAACTTAATCATAATAATAATGATATTATATTGTATTCAATTGTGTTCATAACAATGCTCAGAGACAAGCTAATAAAAGCTGACTGGTTATATAAAATAAAATGTTTAAGGATATTAAAAGTATGGTATTGTGGTTGGAGGCTTGTACTTTTTAAAGATAACTTAATCATAATAATAATGATATATTGTATTTATATCGGGTTCTTAACATTGCTCTGAGACAAGCAAACTAAAGCTAATAAGTGGAAATATAAAATATTCACCTTTGTTTTTTCTCTGTTACTTGGTGTGTATAGTCAGTGGAAGCAGCCATAGGAGGAAATACCTACCAGCACAGCAGAGTGAACCAGTGGACCACTGGTGTGGTGGAGCAGTGCCTCAGTCAACTCAGCAAGCTGGGAAAGCCTTTCAAGTATATTGGTGTGTGATGCGCTCCCTCAGAATCCCATCATGGTGCTGGTTGTAGTGCTCTTCTGAAGTTGAGGTCTAAAGTCAGGATCTGTTTTCTCTCCCCCTCAGTGACCTGTATTATCATGCAGAAGAATGGAGCGGGACTGCAAACAGCCAGCGCCTGCTTCTGGGACAACTCCACAGATGGTAAAGGGAAATGAACATCTCTGTGCATATATTAAATACTTTAAATAGTTGGCTCTGGGATTGGGGTTATCATGTGTGCAGTAATGTCAGAGTAGTCATGAGAAAGATCGTCTGCCTGAAAATGCGGTGTAAATGAAATGTGTAATTTATTATGTCTCTCTGCAAACAGGAAGCTGCGCAGTGAGATGGGAGAACAAGTCCATGTACTGTATCGTCAGTGTCTTTGGTTTGGCCATCTGAACGGACTACTGTATAATAAGTATTTGAAGTGTGTAGGATTTGACTTATTATGCCAGATGAGATTGATTAAAACAAAACTATGCTGTATATATTTGGTTTATTTACACATGACATGACAGAGTGCTACACGTACAACTTTTATCTCATAAAGCAACAAAAACTCCAAGAACAGCCAAATTCAGCCAGCTCCAACCAACATATCTCACATTCACACTCAAGGAGTCAACTTATCACAAAGCATTTGCAACTTTAAGACTGCAGCACATTCAGAGGAAAACTGTGATGTAAAGACAAGGCACCATTTTGATAAGAATCCATGTTGAGATATTATTCGTGAAGAACAGTCGCACATATTTAATTTGGCTGTTATTGTCGATAAGCTCCAGTTTCTTAAAACACAGCAGAGGGCAGCAGGTCCCACATTGGCAGCAATATGAAGAAAGTTAAAGAATTTAAAAAAGATAACTTGAAACCATATGGCCTACATAAGGCAAAATAAAATTGGACAATGGTATAACTACTGTATATGCTGGGATATGACGTGTTCAACAAAACAGATTAGTAATCCATGAACATAACTTCACTTAAAAATCCATGCAATTCATCAGAAACCATCCATCCAAGTCATATCAGATAATACAGTTTCAAATGTCATCTTTATCTGCAAAATAAATAAGTCCCTTAAGAAGTGCATTTACAAAGCTGCTTTCAAAGAAAAGAAGTGGGAGGGGAGCGGTGGGGATCAGTAGTACTTCCTCCAGTTAAGGCTCTCTCCGCATTTCCCTTTCAAAACATGTCAGCGGGAAAAAGATTAGTCAACATCCAAAACTGCTTTTATTCTCAGCTGGTCAGAGAGCCCAACGGAATGAACAACACAGGATAAGAACAGAAAGAAAACAGTGTTCCAACGAAACCCTTTAAAAAAAATCCCTAATAATTATTAATATTAGCACTTTTCCCGATCATTCTTAACTACGGTTGTGAAAAAGAGTTTTCAACTCGGTAAATTTCTATTGTTTTACATCAGTATCTCTTGTTTTCACAGAGACTGAAAGCAAAAACAATTGAGAAACGGACTCCTCTCAGTGAAATTACAGTACATTCAGTAGACATGGAACGTATCTTTTTAAAAAATATATTTATGTACACATACAGTATATCAATCCATACCAACAATCCAAATACTCCTCTTGCACACACAGACATGCGGTTGTTAGTTTGAATGTATTCTCATGGTTTTCAACTTGATCACCGAGGAGGAGCCGGGATTCAGTCGGTGTCGCTCTCATCCTGATACTTGGCGGTTGCTTTGATGGCACGTCCGTTTTGCAAAGGCATGTCCTCATAGTCACTCCTTCACAAAGACAAAGAAACATCAGTGGGGCTACACATGATCCTGTGCATGTGAGACCGGCACACTTATAATGCTTAGAAGTGGTATAAAACAAAAGCAGAAGAAAGGAGTGTGGACGATGAAGTGGTCGGGGAGAAGCAGTCCACGGTTTCATGTGTCAAATTACACCGACACACCTTTCCTCCTGCTTGTTCTGCAATTTTGAAGCTTATCTCTCACTGGCAGAAGATACTGACACAGTCGTTAAGATTTGAAATCCTAAATATTAAACGTGTTTGATAATTATCAGGCGGCCACAGTTATTTTACGGGTCGTACAGGTGGTTTAAGAATGGCTGTGTCTCAGATTTTTCCAGATTTGCCAAATCAGGGTGAACACATCCGAAATACATCACATTAAAATGTTTCCATATCGAGTCAAGCTTATAACTATTCATCTTATCACAAAAAACTAAAAAGGCTGTGTAATGTATTGAGGCTGTGAAATAGTCAATGGACTCACCCATATATAACTTCATCATCCGAGTCGTTTAGCATGGAGAAAGCAGGATTATCCTTCAACTGGGAGTCTGGGAAAGGGGAACAAAACCAGGACTCTCTGTTTATTATCATTGCAGAAATGAGAAAAGCATGAACAGAGGCTGAGCGGCGTCAGTTACCGTAGAGGGCGTTTTTGGAGGGCGAATACACAAACGCTAATGTGTACAAGTAAAAGTTGAGCAGACCATAGAAGGATAAAAATTCGGCCGGTAAGTCTGGAGTCAAGGATCAACAACTTGCTATGTAAAGAAACATGGTATATTGAAATGGATCATAAACATTAAAAAAGAAAGGATATAGTTTTGGTAATGAGTCGACAGCTCAGCCACAAAGTTGTCTTGAAGAGCTCTGGCGCCGAACCTCAGGTACAGGATGACCATGCTGGAGGAAAAATAAAAAGAGCAAAAATAACATTTAGATGAAATTAAACCAAACTCTTTGAAACTGTCACTTCAAAGACGGGCGGGGTGTTTCCCTCCTTTCTGATGCACACACCTTATAATGAGCACCACGAGCGTCAATGAAGTCAAAAACTTTAGCCGGAGATCTAGTTGTTTGAGAACACACAGCACATTAGTGTTATCATAACAAAATGTGAAGCTGAATCATGCGCAGAAGAGGTGGGGGGGAGGGGGGTGATCTACCTGAGTACGGCATGTTCTTGAGCTCAGAGCAAGCTCGAACAATCAGGAAAATCAGGTAGAGGATGTAGAGGGCAACTACAATCAGGAAGAAGACCTTCATGCCCTAGAGAAATAACACAGGATGTTAGCAAATATAAGTCAGGTCCGGACGCGCATGGAAATAGTATGAATTCTTACTGAGTGGTTTGACCGGCTCGACCGGCACGTCCTTTCAATCCCTTCCCAGAGCACAACACATTGCACAGAGCCAAGCTTCTCACCTGAAAGTTCACGATATCCACTTTATACTGATAGGTGGGATCCTGGAGCTCGTTAACCCTAAGATTCAGAAAAGAAGAGCAGATTCTTTTTTTTAGTCCAGTTCTTATTGAACAGTTCTATTCCGGCTTGTTGCAGCGAGTGAGGTCAGACCTACGTTTGCCAAATGCCCAGAGTCACCGCTGAGAGCCACAGAAGACCTACGATGATCAACTTGGGAAGGTAGAAGGTCAGACATTTCCTCTCGCCCTTTGGAAACAACAAAAAACGCATACAATTTAATTCATAACTCGCAAAAATGGAGTGGGAGGGGGTATTATGGGAATACAATAGGACCCACCTGAACCCTGATGCCGTGGTAGACGCAGAGCCAGAAGAGCAGCAGAGAGCAAAGGAACAGAGCCTGGAAGAAAGCATCCAACGTCCCTGGAAACCAGCTGTTCACCAGGAATGACAGTGGGAAGAATGGATCTGAAAAACAGAGGCGGCGCACATGACCATCACATCTGACTTCCCTTAACTGGTACAGGACAGAAAAAACACCACAATTCTCTCTCAGTCAATCTAAAAGCTACTGTAAACAACGTGGTGGGAATAAGATGAATCGAGTTATGAGAGGCAGACTATTAAATCTCACCATTGTAGAGAAGCAGCAACGGGAGCAGGATAGACATCCACTTCTGCTCTATGCCCCAGTCCCTCATCGAAAACTTCCTCAGAGAATTTGCAAACATACACTGGAACATGAAGAGAGGGAGATTATTTGTCATCCGGAAATTCTGGAAAAGTCAGTTTCAGTTTTCTGGATCTTGGCCTAAGATGTAACGCTGTTAATGACCTCAGCTCCCAGGCTCTTACCGTCACCATGAAGGTCAGAACCACAAAGACGAAGCGGAACCAGATTTCAACTTGCGAGAAGGTCGGGTTATACGTCTTCCACTGAGGAGGAATTTTTAAAAAAGCAAATAAAAAACAAGAGTTTGTTTTACGATCTAGAATAAAAATCCTGCCTGGGTTTTTAAATCACTTACCACAAACTTGACCTTGATTTCATATGTGATGTTTTCAAGGCCCTTGAAACTGACCACAACCTGGTACTGGGTGTAGTTGAGATAACCCAGATGGAGAACAATAATCTCATCACATTTCTGTAAGGAGACAAAAAGAGAAGCATCGACAAATCAAAACAGACTTTAGAAACAATTCAACCCTGCACTCTCTTCTACACATTACATGTCATCAACTCACACTGCTTATAGCCAATAGCAAAGAAAAGGAGAAAGATGGCTGGGTTGATGATTGACACTCACCGTCCCGCAGTGCAGTGTCCGGGATTTCTGGTGCACGTTGTTGATGTGCATCACGCTGGCATCCTGCGTCACTCCCTTCAGCTCCACGTTGATCTCAAAGGGCTGCTGGAAGTCTCCGACTGACACAGAGAGGAAGGAGAAAACGCTGTTACGAAACAAACCGAGTGTGTTTTACGACTTAAGGAGAGAGGAGCTGTCTGTGGCGTGTCACGTGTCGCAGTACACGGCAGTCGACTGGAGTTCGGTGTGTCGTCTTACTTTGGCTGTTTTCCGCTCGCATCACACAGGTGAGCCACAGCTGCTGGTTGTAAGTGGAGAGCGGAGGAGAGACCAGATTGTAGGGCCCAGTCTGAAAAAAATACAGCGAATGACTTCATTAAGATGTCAACCATTACTCCCAAAACACGTGTCCTATCTTTCAAAAGCCTGGCAGCCAAAAACTGTACATAAATACTTTAAAATGACTTCTTACCTTGAGTGAGACATTTTTGACCAGTACCTGATCACCACTGTGCTCCTGCTCAGCAATAATCTTAGGACCTGCACAAAAATGAAGGAAACAAAGACACACCGCTTTGATCTCAAGGTGACGCCCAAGAAAAGTGAAAGGACAGACAATTGTGCAGAGATTTACACATCACTGGACATCTTGCTACTGCCCATCCCTCATCTCTACTACTTGTCCTCTAGTCAGAGAATCAGAGTGCAGCATGGCTTCGAAAGCTGAAAGATCAACCCCACTTTTCTCCAAAATAGTTAATGGTGGCTGAAGAAGTAGAACAGCAGGTTGTTTCACAGGAGGATAGTGTGGACCCAGAGGTTTGTCTCCGTGCGTGAGACAGAAGAAGGACGAGCACAGCTGGACTATCCAGTAAAGAGGCAGACACTTTGCAAAGGGCAGGTGGTGCTCCACAGGTCCACTGTTATCAGAGCTGATAACACTCAGGGGTGACCACACACACTGACTCACACACTTGTGTATCTCAAAACTCAAACTCCACAGTAAGGGTTTTCTCAGAACCTACCTGCGATCCCGACGAAGACGGTAAGGCCGAACCAGATGAAGAAGACCACGAAGACCAAAACAAAGTGTCTCTTGGACAGAGAGTAGAGCCGCATGGGGGCCAGCCTGTAGCAGAGAGAAACTCCAGGTTAGACACACACACAGTGGCCAGGGACACAGGGACATTCAAACGCAGTGGCTAGTGTTTGTTTTGTGGGAAACGCCGTTTGAGCACAGCCTGCGGTTCAGGTGCGGATGTGTCAACACTGCTAGCTTCCCATGCTAACTCCACATGCTAGCTTCCCATGCTAGCAGTGGCAGATACCAGGAGAGAGCAGCCCACTGGGTGGGGGGTTGAATCCGACACAGAGACCAGCGACACGACTCGAGTGTCTTCCCGAGGACTCGTCTTCTACTCACTGCTCCATTGGTGTCGCTCTGGAGTCTCAGGGCTGAGGAAGAAGCTGCGGGAGGGAGTCAGCTGATCCAGAGTCTGTGGTGGAGACACACATCTGTGAGTCCAGCCTACGACAACACAGCAGTGCTACGTCAGCGAGGGGGCGCGGCGACGCGGGGATCACGTGCCAGCGGTGAGGAGGAACGGGAATATGGAGGACCATACATGACATAAGTAAAAATAAATAAATAAATAAATGTATAAATAAATACAGAAATAAATAAATAAATGAATAAATAAAAATGGAAATAAATAAATAAATACAGAAATAAATAAATAAATATGTTAATACCAAAAGAAATGTCAAAAGAAATGTCTTAAATATATTTTAACATTTATTTTTTCCCTGATACATTTCCTTTGCATTTGCAGTGTCCTTATGCTAATGAGAAAGGCGGGCCTAACCGCAGTCTCATGCAGGATTGGTCACAGGAGTGTAATGATCCAGCCCTACTACTTCTGCCTTTCAATGCTGGTGTCCAGTAGCTGTTTGCAGCGTTGAGCCAGTTCACACTTAAAATGAACTAGTTCAAGTTCAGAGGGTTAGTTAAGGTTATTTTTTATTTGGATGATTTAGGTGTCAGTAGTCCTGACTGTGAGCGTCACGTCTCGTGTTGTAATGAGCACAAGGAGCGAGCCGAGAGGAGGAGGAAACAGAAACTCCAGCTCGTTACAAACCACCTGCCGCCTCTGCTGTGATCATGAAGCCGCTGATCTCTGAGCAGATGTGACCAGAGAAGCTCTGTGTTTCCACTGTTTCCACTGTTCCACAGAGTCACTAACTGGCTGTTGCACGGTGAAGAGATCAAGTCTCAGTCACTGCCCGTGTCTCTGAGCGAGTGTGTGACGGAGCGCAGGGGCTGTGTGTGTGTGTGTAGCTCAGTTGACCAATCCTGCTCGAGACTGAGGTTAGGCCCGCCTTTCTCATTAGCATAGGGACACTGAAATGTGGAAATAAATAAATGTGGAAATAAATAAAAGTTGCAATAAAAGTGGAAATAAATAAATAAATGTGGAAATAAGTTTAAGACATTGATTTATTTAATTCTGCATTTATTTCCATATTTATTTATTTATTTCCACATTTATTCCAACTTTTATTTTTCGATTTCAGTGTCCTTATGCGAATGAGAAAGGCGGGCCTAACCTCAGTCTCGAGCAGGATTGGTCAACTGAGCTACACACACACACAGCCCCTGCGCTGTGCCACACACTCGCTCAGAGACACGGGCAGTGACTGAGACTTGAGCTCTTCACCATGCAACAGCCAGTTAGTGACTCTGTGGAACAGTGGAAACAGTGGAAACACAGAGTTTCTCTGGTCCCATCTGCTCAGAGATCAGCGGCTTCATGATCACAGCAGAAGCTGCAGGTGGTTTGTACCGAGCTGGAGTTTCTGTTTCCTCCTCCTCCTCTCGGCTCGCTCCTTGTGCTCAGTACAACACGAGACGTGACGCTCACAGTCAGGACTACTGACACCTAAATCATCCCAATAAAAAATAACCTTAACTAACCCTCTGAACTTGAACTAGTTCATTTTAAGTGTGAACTGGCTCAACGCTGCAAACAGCTACTGGACACCAGCATTGAAAGGCAGAAGTAGTAGGGCTGGATCATTACACTCCTGTGACCAATCCTGCATGAGACTGCGGTTAGGCCCGCCTTTCTCATTAGCATAAGGACACTGCAAATGCAAAGGAAACGTATCAGGGAAAAAATAAATGTTAAAATATATTTAAGACATTTCTTTTGACATTTCTTTTGGTATTAACATATTTATTTATTTATTTCTGTATTTATTTATTTATTTCCATTTTTATTTATTCATTTATTTATTTATTTCTGTATTTATTTATACATTTATTTATTTATTTATTTTTACTTATGTCATGTATGGTCCTCCATACGGGAACGCGAAAAGGAGACTGATCTAGGGGGTAGGAGAGATGGAAGGATACATCCCGACCTGCCTCCTATCGTAGATGTAGGTTTGTCTAGATGTTATGTATGAGACAATGTTCTGCATTAGCTCGATTTTACATATGAGGCTTTATCATAATAATAATAATAATTACAGTAAAAAGAATAAGTATTATTTAATCAAATTTTGTTTTAAATATGTATGGAACGGACGAATTATTAAACAAAGGTGCATAGTCTCTATAGGCTATATAGAAACTATAGGGTGTTTATAAAGATATAGAAATAAAGCTGTATATATGTACATAAACAAATATAGATATTTATATATGTGATAGGTGAAGATGTACTCAGATGTATAAAAGGATATATGAGTCCCTCTTGCTGCTTTAAAATTTAAAATTTCCTGTGTTGTCGGACTAATAAAGTATTATCGTATGTTGAATATGTACATAAAGATATGTAAAGCAGTATATATGTATACAAAGATACATACATACATATTTTTAAAAGTGATTTTAATTGTGACACATCTCTTTGTGTTTCTGTCAATAATTTACAGGTGAAGCCCTCCAGCAGCCCCCCGGCCCCTCAGGCCTGCTCAGTACCTCCATGACAGTCTGTGTGTCTCTCTGGATAGACATTGGGCAGCGCATCCTTTGTACCAGGAGAAGTTGTGCGCATGCGTAGCGGGACTCCATCGCATAACAACGTCGACTCCTAATTCATATTGAACCCGCCACCAGATATCAGCTCCCCTCTTACAGCGTGAGCGACAAACATCTGCATTTCAAACCAGGGAACGTGTTGGACATATCACACACACATTTGTGTGAAGGTTTGTCCACAAAACACTTGTTGCCTTGGATTTCAAGGCCTTGGCTTCCTTTGAAATTGTGCCATATAATAAAATAAAACAAAATATTGTACTATATAATGACAGCCTGATTTAAAAATGTTCTATAGGATTGCCTTACCTGCTTACTTTCCACTCATGTTTTCATGCTATTTATAATGGCGCTTCAGTTTAGTCGCTGATGTAAAGCCAATACAACATACAGCTTTTCTTTGGCATATCATTCCTCATAGAGCTCAGTGACGGAGCTTTTTTTTTTTTTGCATCTGCCATCATAACACAACAGGGACAAATGACATGAGGAATATCTAACAGCAGCAGCAGCAGGAGGAGGAGGAGAAGGAGGATCATGGCTCCGGCTCCGTATCGGTGGGCCCACCTGTAAAAGCGGTCATCTCTGTAGGGAGTCAGCTCCTCCTTCAGCTCGGTGTAGGCCTCCTGGATCTTCCTGCAGAACAGCTTCAGCTCGCCGCACAGAGGGTTCTCCAGCCCGGACGAGAAATCGGCGTCCATGGTGTCACGTCGAGCCGACTGGCGGCTGAAAATGGCGATGGAGGAAAAAAAACAATCCTCGGCCTCTTTCTTTTTATTTTTTTTTTCACCAGAGAACAGCGCGGGGATGTGTCCGTATTGTCACATCGGTTAAATTGAAAGTGCAGATCGAGCTGTTTTGTTTGTGTCGCTTCAATGAAAGAGAGGAAAAAAAACACACAATGATAAAAGAAGGGGGAGGGAACACGTGGGAGATGGGTGGGCGGGGTCACGTGTTCAGGCTTCAGCACCACGGACAGAGACACACATCAGTGCGGCACCTGTCTCCCTGTAACACCCCGGAAGTAGACCTGTCTGCTCCGCCATGGGAAATGTAACATAAACTGATTTGAATCACCCCTGAAGGTCCAACCCCATATTATAGTAGGCACCATATAGTAATACACCATTTACCACTTGGGTTGAGTATATTAAGTATTTCCTGTGTACAGCTACCCGTCAGTTAAATTCAACCTGTTACATCAAAGTCCTATCCAGTACGACGTAGACCTGTTACATCAAAGTCCTGTCCAGTACAACGTAGACCTGTTATATCAAAGTCCTGTCCAGTACGGCGTAGACCTGTTACATCAAAGTCCAGTCCAGTATACGTTGACCATGGCTGTGGCTCAGAGCAGAAGGTCAGCATTTCAATCCCAGTCTTTCTCATTCTGCATGCGGAAGTATCTTTAAGATACTGAACCCCAAACTGCCCCTTAAATGTGGAACATAGATGCAGTGTGTGAATGGGTGAATGTATATAGCGCTATATATATATATCTATCTAATCTCTGGTATTTATTTTGTTACACTCAGGTCTTTAAAAATAAAGGTAATAACATTTTCTCAAGATTGTCTGCCATGTTTATCCTAAGTGTAGATGTCTATCTACAAGTCTATATAGAATTGTATATATTGAAGGAAAAATCGAATGACTAAAGTGTTTCGAATTATAACAAACTAGCAAACCATAAATCGCTTTTTTCGTCAATTTTAAAATATTATCTTGCACCAATGGGTCATATATACTAGGAAGCTTCTGATATTTGATCCCCAAAATCCAACTAATACTTAGAGAAAGTCTTTCTCTCTGTTCTTCTACTCATTGGTTCCATTGTGCAGTTTTTTGGATGAACTGCTCTCAAGAGACTAAACCAACCCACCTCTCATTTGGTTCATTTTAAACTGTAGTTGCTATGATGTCATTGACAGTGTTTTCCATGCATAGCCACGATGAGCAGCACATTTTAATGTATTAAACAGTTTTTCTTACTCGTTTCAAGAATGTGCCACTTTAACACAAATGGAAAAATGTCATTTATAATGGAATACAGACACTTAGATGGAAAAGAGAAGTTGTGCTTTTCCTGCTATGACAAGTGAAAAAGGTTAGTCGGTTTATTTAGTTTATCATTGGTAGCACCTTTCAAAGTGCAAAGTCACGACGATAAACTTATTAAAACCCATAATAGTAAATACATTCATAAATAGAAAGCCTCTCAATACCTGGTTAGCTTTGACCAATGCCACCTCTGAATTCAGCAACAGTACTGAATATACTAATGAGACAAAAAGAAACAAAATTGTGTGGGTTTTTTTCCGGAAACAATGACGTTTTATTCAAAAGATGCGTGACATATACAATTATAAAATAATTTACATGGCATGCCTTACTATCCATTCACTATAAACATTCAGTCACCAAATCAGACTCAGATTTTTTGTGGGGTTTTTGTCAGTTAAGTCTACACCTACAAATACAAAGCACATTATCTTTTCTAAAGAAAAGCCAAATCCTATAATATCTACAACAGGTCATCTCATAAAATCAGTTTAAAGTGAATCCTTAGGCAATTCTGAACATGAACTCAGTGGCTTACACTTGTGAACTCGTGTGAATGGTGAGTGTACAGGAAAGAAGCCATGACCACACACTTCTGAAGATAGATTTAACACTGATGGGATTGGTAGACTGCACAGTTGAATACAGACACACCTTGACTTGACAGTTACACTCTACAAGACTAGTCTACCAGCTACACTAAACTGGGCACTTACTCATTCACATCGTTTTCAATCCAACGCAAACTTCACAAAAACAGAGAATCTGCCCCTTCCTGACCCCCCACCCCCACCCACCCATCCGGCATTCCAACCTCACAAAGTGGGCTTCAACAAACTTTTATCAACGCAAAGAAACGTTCGGAAAACTCCACAATATACAGTATGTTTAGATACTATATCTCCTTTAGGAAATAATCTCATAAATAAAATGTACAGACCAGCAATTGAGATGCTGAACAAAAGAAGGGTTTCAAACTGTGGTCAAAGGTGATGACAAAGGATTGATTTTCTTTTCCCAAACAAAATATTGCACAACTAACACAAAAAGGTGGGTATTTATTTTTTTATGCCATGCTCAGGTTTTTTAAAATATTTTTTATTTTATTTTTTCTACGATCATTCGAGATTCCTTTTCAATCTCCATCCTTCCAACTCTCCTCTTATAGACATGCATCTCAATGTGATATGGACAGATCACACGTAAGTTTGTAATAATCTCATAAATTCAGAGACCAAAGCAGAGCTGGTCCAAAGTGACAGCTTTCTTTTATAACAAGAAGTTACACTTGCCTCTAGGCCCATGTTTTTCCCCAACTCTAAATATTCAGCAAATGCATATTTTGGCACAAATATTTGAGGTGACACCTATCACATTGACCTCACATAATCAAGCCTAGCATTTTTTGTGATTTTGGGTACCGTCTCAAACAAATAAAGCTTATAGCAGATATTTGCAAATGTGCCTACTCCTGCACACGTTCCTATAAACCGGCCCTGCTCCGTCCTTAGTTTAACACGAACACAAGCTTCACTGCCTGAAAGAAAAAGAAAAATAAACCAGCTTTTCAGATTTCAGTGTCAGCTTACTAAATGAACATATTTCAATAGCTTCATCCTTCATTGGAGTTCTGACTTCAAAGATTCAGTGACAATGATTTCAGCTTCACAACATGTTTGTGGTCGAGGCTGTGGAGTTTAAACAGCACTACACAGCTCCGCTCCACACCTGAAGTTACACTTAAAACACAATGGAGACAGGCGTTGAACAGACATCTTTCAAAGTCACCATCGTCTCTACGACATTTACACATGACCAATATGTATTTACATGACTTCTGTAAAGAGTATGAAATGGCATAGGTGAAATATACAAAAATATTTCCTGTACCTTGCTTACATGTTTAGTGTGATCTCTAAGAGCAGGGTCAGTCCCCCCCCCCCCCCCCAACCACACTCACTTCACAGAAGTGACAGCAGGTGACAAATCACTTCATCCCAGAGGTTAAGTTGTTCCATCTGTGCCTGTGTCACCATGTATATGTAGATATTTCAGTAAGTACAGGATGTCAGTCAAAGCTATTCTTTACACCGCTTCCACCTCAATACTCCAGACTACACAGCAATATTCAAATTCAGTAACCAGTCTCCCAAATAAAGCAGGTAAATTGAAATCCATGACGACAGGGTATGAGGATTGTATATCACAAACAATCATGATAATGTTTAAATTTATATCTGAATAGATAGGAACAAAATGCACATATAAATTAATTCATGGAACAGAGTAACATTTCTTCGTCCTTCAAAGTCCATGTGGAAAAGACTGCAGCTCATCTGGGATATATTCACTCCTTGACCTTTGACACACTTTTCAAAGTTGGGAAACTCCTAGTAGTGCTTCTAAATGATGCATATATCTAAGCCTCAATTCCAGCCTAGTAAGACTGAGCAGGAGGAATGGCTGAGAGCAAAAACTAAAAAAAGTCCCTCCTGCCCTCCACCACATTTAGTCATTTAATTACATCCTAAAAGCAAAAAGCAATATAATAAAGTGGTAACTGTTTCACTGACGTTTTTGTACAGCAATGGATTTCAGTGCCCAGTAGTACCTGTGCGCTCTGGGATAAAAAAAACAACAACCCATCTTTGATATCCAGAGTGGTTTTCAAGTATTACTGCTGCCTCGTCTGAAAACTGCACCTCAACACTTCCTGTCTGAGTCACCCCATCAGTTCTCATGTCTTTAAGCTTCTTCTAGCTAAAGCAGCATTTATTTGCATGATGATTACCAAAGCTCAACTCTTTGGCCCTACATGCACTGCGAAGGTGCCACCGACTCCCAAATGGAGAGAAATCTGAGGGCATCCTTAGCAGATGCAGCCAATGCTTATTGCACCAACTGTATTGGCAGCATTGTGTAGTGCAGCATGATTGTATCTCTTTCTATGACCAGGGCGGATTTTACTCTTCTCTCCGATATCAAAAAAAGATTACTCTCAAATGAAACAACTGTGCCCCATTCAAAAGATTGCATTTAGATCCAACATAAATCTCGGGGTGAGTATGGATAGCACTTTTCATTTGAGGCGTTGAGTGACGTTGGCTAAAGCCACAGCAAAGGCCTGTACAGCAGAGAAGGGGTACTGGAAGTCCAGGATGTAGGCGTTGCCATCAATCCTGCCGAACTGCATCACCTGTGGAAACAAAAACAGGGTTAGGACAGACTACAGGAAGGTGCTACTGTATAAGTAGGAGAAGAACATGCAGTGAGTGGTGTTTTTTGTATCGGCTATCTCGTACCTGTCTGCCCTCAAGTTCTATTTGAAAGTTCTTGGCAGACTCCTGAGTTACGCGTCCACCAAAGTCCAGCTGGTAGACCTGCGTGGCCTCATTCCACAGTGGCTGCTTGTTTGCCATAACGTACACAAACCCCTGGCTGCCCAGCCCTCTGTCCTCCTTCTCATTGGCCTTTCGACACTTGATCTCATCCAGTTCACTGGCAGCCCGCATGTTCCTCTTACTCTTCCATCCCTTCTTACTGCTCTGGCACTGATTGAGCAGCTCATCCCCGCTGATGAACAGCTCCGGCTCACTTTCTGAACTGTCTTGGAATTCGCTATTGGCAGTGGCTTTGCTCAACTTCTTAGCCTTCAACTGCTGCTCTTTCTGTCCCTTCAGCTTCTTCTTGTCCCTCCCTCCCAGCCGCGGACTGGAGATGAGCGAGTTAAAGTCTCCCAGAGCTCTGCCCTCCTTCTTCGGCTTGCTCCCTTCAGCTAGTGGTGGCACGTTGGCTTCGTCTGCCCGACCATCCCCCCGCTTGCGGTTCTTCTTGCTGAACTTCTCCGACCGCTGTGGCACAGGGCTCTCGGTCAAAGACAACACTTCCTGAAAACCTTCCCCAGCCTCAGCCATGGCCTCTTGCAGTCCTCCATGGCCCTGCAGTTCAGCTGGTGGTGGTGGTGGGGGGGGCGGAGGAGGTGGAGGAGGAGAGAGAACATTTTTGTCTACCGTCATGTGGGAGGCTTTCGGTGGGAGCGGTACTGCAGGACTGGACATAGGGGGGCAGGAGTTATAGGTACCCCAAGGAGTGTGAAGAGAAATGGGAGGAATGGGAAGCCCGGAACAAGCACTTCCTCCTGGATACATGGGTGGGAGGGGGCAGCAAGCCAGGCTGGCCAGATTTGCTGCATAACCTGGCGGTAAAACAAGGGTTGCTTCCTGCTGTGAGAAGGGTACTGGTGCCACCATCTCTTTTGGGGAGGAGCAGGGGCGTGGCGAACCTGGGATGGCCTGAAGCTGGGCACCAGAATAGGCAGTTGTTGGAGGGTACTGAAGAGAGACTTGGTATCCTGCAGCTGCTGCTGCAGCTTGAAATGAGGCAGCACTGGGGCTGGTGGGTGACTTTGGAGAAAGTAAAAAAGGCAGCCTGGACACATCCAAGTGCTGAGCTGGGGTTAGAATAAGTGGGGGTGGTTTGTGGGGTCCGGGGGGGCCAGTGGGGTTCAATGTTGCTGTCCGTTCCTGAGGAACCCACACCTCCTCTGTGGCAGCTGGGTCCCACTGATAGGGAGGTGGGCGTTTGACAACCAACCCTGATGCATCACTTCCTCCTAATGCCAGATGCCTCAGAGTCTGATTCAGTGTTTCATCCTCAGTAAAAGCTGAATTAACATAATCTGCCCTGTCTCTGTTGCTTCCTCCTCCTGAACTCCCAGATCCTTCAAGAGCGCTCAGTAGGTTGTAAGAGGACTGGGATGCCAGAGTAGTAGTGCTGTTGGAATGAACGATAACTGTGCTGTGTGGGGCCCCATTCCTGGGAGGGAAATCTTGTCTGATAATAGTCCCTCCAGCTATTCCATTAGCGCTTCCTGGAGCAGTACCTCCAACACTGGATCCACTGCTACACTGACTACAGGTATATAAGGCTGTGGGAACCCTCTGCTGGAATGAGGCAGCTAGTGCACTATTTTTGGCCTTAGGAGGCAGTGGTCTAGGTGGTTCCAGCATCTGGGAAACTTTGAGAGCAGCCTCTCGGCTGTTCCTCCTGAGAGTGGCGTGGATGAGACTACTGTCAAGCCTCTGTCCAGGGTTCCTGCCAACAGCACTGTTCTGATTGGCCGTGTCAGGGTATGGGGGCGGATCACCACTGGGTATGGAATAGCGAGGTGCAGTAAGTCTGTTGAGAGTGGCAGAGGTATAGGGCAGCTGGATCTTCTTCTCAGCTGAAGAAGAGGATGATGAAGAGGTGACCCTGAGAGTGGCAGAGCTGCCAGGTCCCTGGAGTGTGAACACATTCTGATTGCAGACAAGGCGCGTTCTAGGACGACATACTTCCTCCACATTCCCACTGCTGTCAAATGTCGTTATCCTTTCATATCCCAGTGGTGTAGGGTACTGTGCTTGTTGCTGACCTGAAGGATAAAGTGTAAACTCTCCCTTCTTCAGACCAATGTCACCAGGAGGAGGAGTCCCACTGGTGCCCCCTACTGTTCCAGAATTGGAGGCTGTGGCGGAGGCTGATGCTGAGGCAGCAGCCGCTGCAGCGGCCACAGCAGCAGCCACCGTCCCTGGGTAGGGGGGCGGGGGGTTCATCTTGCTGAGCTCCAGCGGGGCACTGAACACCACTGTATCCCCCTCAGCCAGCTGTGGAGTTGAACGAGTGGTTTTGATTTTTAGTAGGTGCTCGTGTTCACCCCCCACTGCTCTCTCAACCACTAAATCAGCAGGTGGATGAGGAATCTGGATCTGCAGCGCCCCCGACTGGAGCTGGTGCACAGCTGCACCTGAAGGCTGTCCTGATGACATGGAGGGAACAGGGATTTGAATCTGAAGCTGATGCTGAAGTTGATGGTGGTGGTGCTGCTGCTGCTGCTGCTGCTGCTGCTGCTGCTGCATCTGATGCTGCTGCTGTGATTGCTGCTGCTGTTGTTGCAACTGATGCTGCTGCTGTGATTGCTGTTGATGGTGCATTTGTTGCTGCTGCTGCAGTTGCTGCTGAATCTGTTGTTGTTGCTGTTGTAGTTGCTGTTGCTGCTGAATTTGTTGTTGTTGCTGTTGGAGCTGCTGTTGCTGCTGTATGTGCTGCTGTAGCTGCTGTTGATGCTGTTGTTGCTGCTGCTGCTGCATGTGTTGAAGCTGCTGCTGAATGTGCTGTTGTAACTGTTGGTGCTGGAGCATCTGCTGCTGCTGTTGTTGGAGTTGCTGTTGCTGCTGAAGCTGTTGTTGGTGATGCTGCTGAATTTGTTGTTGTTGGTGTTGCAGTTGATGTTGGTGCTGCTGCTGATGGTGATTTGGTTGCTGTTGCGATGAATGATGAGAATGCGGAGGTCCCACCATTAGGCGACTCATTTCCAGCCCTCCAAAGATTACCTGCCCAGGATTAGAATACCTGGTGGGAACTGTGTACTGGGCTGTCAGGATGGTGTCCTGACTTTTGTCTGAGCCACCGGCAGCTGCACCAGCAGTGGTTGCGGTGGGATTAGTGAGGATGTCCAACTGAACATTTTGATTGGCTAGGAGCGACTGGACCAGACCAATGCTCTGAGCAGGAGACATGGCCTGTGCAGGGCTATGAATGGGGGCGATGGGGATGTTAACAGTGCAAGCAGGGTTATCCACAGCGCTACCAGCAGGGCCTGTGACAGGAAGGTCATCTTCATCCTCACTGAAGACATTGGCACTGAAGACCGGAAGATTTATGTAGTCCATGGAGATCTTACGCACCTCTGGCAGGTATATGGTCATCTGTCTGGGCTGCAGATGGAGGAGGCTCGTCTTGTAGATAACTGAGGGGCAAGGAACAGGGTTAAGTTAGCAAATTAAATAAAGGAGATTTAAAATTAATTAGTCATTGACTTTAACTTGACAAAGACTGATGTGTTGATTGGTTACCTGCACCCAGATTGGTCGGCAAGAATGCGGCTAGCCCCACTATCTTGAACTTTGTTCCCCAAATATTGGATGTGACCTGAGCAAGGTAATTTTGCTGCAATGACCAAAAGAGAATCATATTATGTAAATACATGAGTTAAATAATAAGCAATATTATCCCCAACCCTGGACAAACAGTGACATGACTGATCCATAGGGGGCAGCACTGACTCAATGTGAGATTGATGCAGTTAATAGGCAAATTCATTCTGCTCAAAGATCAACTTTTACCTGAGTGATGTCATCTAGAGGGAATTCCCTCCGTGTTAGACTGGGCGAACCAATTGAGGGCTTCCGTATGGGTAACCGTGGCGACCGGGAGATCTCCTGTGTAGCACGAGACAGCTTGGGCGATTTTCTGGGATCAATGTTGATCCTGTTGGTAAAGGGACAAACTAAGTCTCTACAGAGAAGGTAGCAAATAAAAAAAGACAGTTTAGGCATGCAGTGACAGAAAAATCTAAGTAGGACAATCCATTAAAATTCACTGTGGATGCAAAGGGATAATATAAGAGGGTTAAGGGCTCAGATATTTCTTAAATAGTATGCAAAACTAATTCTATAAAATGATTAAATTCTAGTACCATATTGTATAAGACAAAGGTTAATTACAAACAAACTTATTTCACATTATTATGTTTTCATTTGTTGTAGGATGACGTAAGAGAAAAAAAGTTCATATGGGAAAATAAGTGCTTTAAAAATGTTTCTTGATTCAAACAAAATAACAAAAAAACTCCCTTGATCCCAGTCTTGTAGAAATGTGCAGACTGTCTCCCATGGACTGTTAATGGATCAGAAACCCATTAAAAAAGGAACTATAAGCTTAAGATGACATGCTGTCGGGTCTGGTTACCTGGGCAGCTTGGGGGATTTGCTGCCTCTGGATATCTTTGGAGATTTTTTGCCAACCCAGTCATCGCTCAGCTCGATGTCACTGGAGTCCGAGCAGTTACAGCTGTCGATCATGGCAGATATCAGACTGTTTCCGTATATCTCATCTGGGGAGAGAAAACAAGATGATGGATGGAAAGAACAATTACTTTGGGGCTAATGGTTTATAATTATTGGTGTCTTATCTACAACTCTGGAAAGGACTAAATCTCCATACAACAACAGTTTTTTACAATTATTACAATAAAGTTAGCTGTGCAGGAATCTACTACTTTGAAGCAAAAACCTTAATATTATCAAAACATGATGGTCCTGAAGTTGTTTTGCACCATTTCTACACATTTAGATCAAATCAGTCTCTTCTCAGTTTCCTTATTCATACAGAGTCGGTGAACCCGTGCTGCTCTGGTTTAGGCTGAGCTAATTTATTTGATGAACATTGAAGTGTGAATGGGCTGGAACCATTTCATGGTTGGCTTCATTTATCACTGCAAGCAGAGAGCGCGCTTTGATTAATGAGGAACCCAGGGGCCATCAGAGCCTCCATTAAGCAGCATTTAATTAACACGGGCCCAATCTGCCCATTGTAACTAGAACCTACTAACTCACTAAGCGTCAACCCAAGAAACTCAAATAACCGGAAAAGTAATGGAGCAGACAAATGTGTGAGGGGAAGACATTTAGCAATTCAAATTTTCCAGAATGCAAACATTTTTGGGGATTGAGAGCAGTGCTGCTGCTACTAATCAAACAACGACTACGTGGGACTCAAAATCTGATAAATTTGACTGTTACGAAAATTTCAACCACTTTTAATAATCCATAATTTAATAGCTTACATTAGCATAGTTTATATTTAAGAACCTGCTGTATTTACATTGAACAGCTGACTTAAATGTCCTAGGTTTTACTTCTTGGAATATACACTCAGTAAACATGTCAATTGGGAAATGATGGACTGTTTATTTTGTTCTATCAGGTAAACAACATGAAGGAAGCGCAGTTTTACCCGTTTTCCCATCAGTCTTGGGATCCATAATGACAAACTCCGGCCGCAGTTTGCTTATTCGTCTGCCCTTGAGGATTGGCACTAGACCTCCGAGGTACTCCAGGTACAGAGTGTAGCAGGGCCCCCCCACCTCAGGGTTGTCCTCCGTACGTTTCATTGTACAGTGCAGACGCTCGTTCCCAGATGTTGGATAGCTCACAAAATCGCGCATGTTGTTGGGATCTGGGATGGGGGGCTGGAAGAGAAAGTGTAGTTTAAAAAGGTTGCCATTACCACAGTTTTTTCTTCTGCTGTCAATTTGCCTGCCGTTTATTTTATAGAGGATTGTCACCCAAGTCATATGACGTCTAAGAAGGTGACATCTATAACAACACTGGTATGCATAGAGATCCTTTCCTGCAAGCCAGTTTACATTTATGGTTATTGTTTTAATGCCCCTCACACCCTCCTGCCTTGTGTTACCTTGATGGTGGGTATGAAAGCGGCAGTGACGTAGGAGCAGAGGCGGGAAGGCATGGTGAGCTTGGCAACATCTTTTTCCTCTTTCACTGCTGTGGCTATGCTCTGCTGGCAGAGGAGCTGCAGGCTGGCTACACGGTGTTCCACTCGCACAACATAAAGCGCTGGGCCGCACGCCAAGAACAGACGGGAGTCCCGGTGACCCCAGCAAAGCGTTGTGATCGGACGCTGCAGGAGAATGGAGCAGATACATTACAGAAGGCACCACGTCCTTTCATAAGGTTAATGTCAAACATTAAAAGTGTCTTGTGGTTTTTGACTGTAACAACTGTGATAAAATTCTTTGTTGAACTTTGCAAGAGCTAATTTCTTCCAGATTCTGAGGAGAGCAGTCTTCAATGAAATTTACAAATAAATTAGGGGATGTGCATGATTGTGCTGAACCGCTGAACAGATTCTGGTCAAAGCCACAATATCCTCATATAAATTGTATTCTTTATTATAATCAAATTCATAAAATGCTGAATATGATCACCTGCGCTGGTGTGTCCAGTGTGTAGATGTGTTCACCCTGAACATTGAAAAACTTGACAATGGCGTTCCTGGTGGGGGGAGGACAGGAAGGGTCAGCGGAGAGGACTGTCCTCTCCATCCCTGCCACTGCCAGGAGGTCTCCCTGTGAGCACCACTGGACCACAACATCTACAGCACAAGAAAGAAAAGTACTCACAGCGTTATGAACATCGACATATGCAGGTAATTTAAAAGAAAGAAAGCACATAATTCCTCAAGGCTTTTTCTGTGAGAAAAACAAAAGATGCAACAACACTATACATTAAACAGTATAAATGACAAAGAAAGAGACCCACTCACCTTTTAGACTGGTGTGGATGAGGGTGGGAGAGAGGTCATCGTAGTTGTTCATCAGGTTGATGTCACCAGAGGTGAAGCTGACTGTCAGCAGTGGCCTCTGGTTGTGCACTAAGGAGAGACAAAGAACAACACAAACATCTCAGTTTTGCAGAAACACAGTGAGGTGACAGACAGCTGTACTGACTCACATGTTTGTACACTGAGGTAATGTGGTGCTGACAGTGGATGTTGATAAATGTCCATTCAGGGACTAGAGCTAAAATAAAATAAGAATGTAATTTAAAACCTGGGGATTTGACATTATACATCCAAAATTGTTGAGTGCAAGTAACATGTAGAAAATACAGAATATCAATTAATTAATCAAATGAAATATAATTGTTTGAACAAGACAAGCATTTTGCTGACATCACTGTGGGTTCTAAAAAACTGTGACTTTTATTTATATTGTTTCTATAAACGAGACGAGTAATCGAGAAAATTATTGGACGTGAAAAGAATTGTAAGTTGCAGCCATAAATGAGGCATCACACTGGTAACCTACAGAGGATTAGGTGATCAATATTCATCTCCGGAGTGGGCAATAAAAGCAGCCTGGATGCACGGAGGGCTGTGTGCGTTTATTGTCGGTGTAGACGAGGGCCGTTATGGGAGACAGGTCCATATCCTGGCAGTTGTAATTCATTTTAAGTGTGTCCCATTCACAGGAATACAAAACTGCACTATAACACACTCAGCACATTTCACTGCTGCACACAACTGCCATTCCCAGTTAAACTGCTATAAATAATACACCCTCACACAACAGCCCATGTGTTTCGCATTAATACAAAAAATCCTTGAGGGTCCTTTCACATCGTCCGGCAATGACCCAAATACTAACACTGGTAAAGTATCCGACTCCGCTTGACTCTCACCTTCTTCATCAAATAACAGTGACTACATTTTTATACCTCATCAAAATGCAATGGGTTTTGCATCAACTCATATACGACACTGCTGTACATTCAGTATGTTGTGCTATGCTTTGCAGCAATGACAGGTCATAATCGTATATCATGACAGAAAGATCGGGGGGGGCAGCCTGGTGTCTCAGTCAGGATGTTGACTTGAGAGATCATTTCTATCAAGCTTAATCAAGCCCAATCAATTACTATTGACTGAATTAATTAGTGACTGAGAACATTATCAGTGTTCTAGCTAAGGCAAGCACTTTTCAGCTTTACCGCTTGGCTCATAGTTAAAGGGAGGGGGGGGCACAGGGGGACAATGACAGACCAGCATCAGTTCAGCTTCAGCACCTGGGAGGTGCTGAGGCTGGTTATTTTGTTGAAAAAATAAAAAAAAACACTCCAGAGAGTTTAAAACTGATATTTCTACAGGTGACTCAATTTATATTCCTCCGTTGTTTTATTGACATTTAAAAGAGTTGCTTATGTTATCTTATTTCAAGACTACGCATTTGCTTTTCCAGGTGAACCGGGTGATTGTTCACTTGAGTCGACCGAACATGTGCATAATTAAGAATTCAGGATTCAAATCAAACTCAGAGTGGACGAACCTTGTGGTGGGGAGTAGTCGTCAGAGTCTGTGTCGCTCTCGCTGCTGTCCTCCACCAGAAAACTGGGGTAGTTCCAGGACATGCCGACGATGCCATCCGACTCATGCAGCAGTATGTGGGCCAGCATGCGCCCATGGCAGTCCATCACTATGACCTGTCCGTCTGCTGTACCAAACAACACCTGGGACAGAAATGGTAAAAGGGTTATTGAGGAGAAGAAGGGAAAATTAACTAGGACACAATGAAAGGTAAGCAGTAATGGAAGAAGAGGTGCGCTTTGAAAAAGGAAAGACAACGACAGATAAAGATCACAAAAACAGAGTGTGCATATCACAAGGAAAACAAATCAGAGAAATGGATGTAAATAGGATGACGGTGATGAACAGACAGATATGCGTGTACAGACTCAAAGCCTGATGATGTCCAACCTGACAATGTAACAGCATGAAAACAAAAACATAGCCCAACGAACACAACAGATTCAAGACAGAGAATGTTTCCTGTCTTCCACAGGGTATCTCTAGTCTACGTACAAAAAGTGGAAAATCAAAACTGACAACTTCATACACGTCATACCATCAAAATTCAGAGGGAATGTGTGTGTTACCTGCTGGTCGTCAGGGGTCCAGATACCACAGGTTATCTGGCTTTCCAGGTTGATCTCGGAGGACCAGTGTCTCTGGCCGCTGACTGATCCCACCAGGACAAATCCATCGCGGTAGGAGATGAGAGCCTGGGTGCCATCATGGGACCAGGAGAAGTCACTCACCTGCAGCGGAGAAGACACGTCAGGTGAGATTGAAATGCTGCGATTGAACGATTACCAGGTTTATTGAAAAGAACCATTTATTCAAATCCCTGTTATGTGCAGAATCAACATGCTCTGATGCTTTTTCAGTATTTCCCAGTCCTCTATGGGTTGTACATGTTTTTTTGTGAATGTATATGGTGTGCATGGCTCAAAATCCCAAAGTCTGCAGCAGAGGGAGCGCCTCTCTCCCACAATAAACACTTTTCAGGAGGCTGCTGAAACGCCTCATACTAGATGAGGAGGAGATATATATATTTCACTTGTAGGAACGGGGTCCCCAATTTATACGACATATTTAAAGAGTGAGGCAGTTGTTAAGACTGTCATCTGCTAGATGAATTGATCACAAGGACGAGAAGCTGTCAGGATGTGTCAGAATCAGCTCAGAGCGCGACAGTGATTGATCGATGAAGCCTACGCATCACACTTTTCCTGGAAGTTATTTTTTAATCGTCAAGAGAAATGTTAGACGTAAATGCCTCCATCAGCTACATAATGCTTGTAATGTGGGAAGAATAAAGTGTTATCTTAACTTTCCCTCTCGATGAACGCGAGTTACATTCAATCATATTCACTGACCTACTGATGATCACAATTTTTCTGTTTATTAACTTTTGCTGCAGTGTATTAGCTCCCATTGCGTTTCTGTCTTATGCTATTGACTCTTCAACCCATTACACTTCCATTTCTTTGAATGCTCCCTAATTTCTGTTAAAACATTACAAATGAGTAAAAGTGCATTTTAATTGTTGATGATTTATTATATCTCTCTGTTTTTAAACAACGTCTCATACCTGAGCTCCACGGTCATTGACCAGCTCCACAGACCAGCGTCCCTCATACTGGATCCAAACAAAGATCCCTCCATCTGTATCACAGGTGGCCAGTTTCTGGAAGGGCTCATTCCAACGCACCAACACCACCTGAAAGACACAGAGAAAAAAAATCAAAAGGGGGGAGTTAGAGGCAAAGACTTGGAGAGTAGCATGCATTGTCATAGGGAGCTAATGTTTCTGCCTCTGTCCGCTAGTGAAACAAGTATTTTTTGAGAGATATGTCAATTTTATTCCAGACTGCGTAGTTTGGAGGATGGTAAAGAATTTAGCAATTGCCATCCTGTGACACAGTTTCTTTCTTACCAACATTAAAAAACTTGATTCATATAATTGGGAGAAACAGAATTTGAGGGTTAGAATATACTAGTACAACTCGGCAGCAACATTAATGATAGCATGCATAGTTTATTGTGTACCTGTTGAACTATAAACCCCATTCGTTTTATGAAGATGAACCCTAATGCATGTGTATGCATATATAACAGCAGGAAATCATGGCCCATTTCCTTACAAGGCATCTCTCAAAAAAGATCCATAATTAATATTAATTAATTAATGACATGGACATAATAAGAATTAGATATTTTAATAAAATATTCAACTATTAATGAGACACGCTTTGGAACAGGCCCTATACTAGTGGCTCTAAATGAGAACGTCAGCTGAAAGACTAAAATGCAGAAAGTAAAACCCAATCTCCCAGTGAGATAAAATTAGTATCAAACCAGACGGAAATACATCACAAAGTGGGTTAACCTCATTTTGAAGGAGTCGCAGAGGAGCTGCTAATATCCTGAATATTAAAGACGATGAGATTCAATTATTCCGTTTCCTGTCCCTGTGCTACAGATTCCCGACTGTTCCTCCTGATTATAGCTCGACAGTGATGGCGGATGTTATTAATTCTCACTTTATTAAAAAGTGTTTAATTTGCTGAAAAATAACTATGTAAAAAGTTAAAAATATGAAGAGGTGAAGATGTGACTTTAAAAGAGAAAGTGATAGTAAGAAATACAAAGAAAGGAGAGAAGCAGCCAGTGAAGGGAGGGCAGAGAGTTACCTGGTAAATGACTGTCCCAACAGAGAATACAGCAAACTGTACAACCCCATACAGCAGTGACTCACACATGCATGAGTGTCTGTATTTGCTCTGAGTTAAGTAAATAGAAACAAGGATCTCCGTTGCCTTGAGGGGGGATTTGCAGAGGAGGTCAGTGTTGATCACTGGCAGAGAACAATAGAGCTCAAACTGTTCATAACCTCTTTCTTTGTCAGTGTCGCACCACCATTTCAAACTCCATGTTTCCCCCCCCACCCTCCTTGTCCCTGTGTCTCTATCGGCCTAGTCTTCTGTAGCGTGACTCAGCCTATTCCCAGAGGAATAATCCTAAGCAGGGAGCAGCTCTGTTCTCACTGAGTGAGGCACGTGGGTTGTACACGCTAGGTCACACAACACAGGGCAGGTTTTAGCGTGGTTTACGCTCTACGAGTGCAAATCCAACAGATCAGTGGCCGAGAGTTGGATAATGCAAAAGTCTTGCTCTTTCTAAAAGCATCTCATCGTCATACCCCACAACAGTCTTAACGATCCGTGGTCCAGAGCAAAAGGTGAAAATTATATTTTCCTCCAAAGAAAACAATAATTTATCCAGAGTTATACTGTGAAAAATGTTGACACCAATGCTCCTGGTTGTTTTCAGGCTGCATTAACAAATCTGTGTCAATTAACAACTGTTTTTAAAAGAGACAAGGGGCCCTGTGAGCTGTGGTATAAAAAGGTACTGGTGCTCCGTAGGTGTGTCTCCGCTAGCAACCTGCAGGACACAATGAGATCTGACCTGGTGTGGGTCTCTGTCATTCTGACTGAGGTGACCATGTTCATGGATCATTCAAAACTGCCTGCCATCCATCATTCAGTCACCTAATGCAGCAGTGCTCACTGTTTGCAAAGCTTTGACAGAAGTATTGTCAAAGATACATTTTCATGCACAAGGATCTCACTGGGGGGGAATAACGATCCGTTACTCCATCCACTGGATTCACTGTCTGCAACCTCTGGTGAACTAAATATTATACAACATAATTCAGCTCCAGCCAGTAGACATGAGTTTTTTAGATTAGGTAGAAAACTACAGTCTGCATAATTGTAACATCCAACAAGGAAGGGCCAAAAAAGCAAAAAAAATAAGAAATTAGGAAAGGGTTTACACACGATGCATGTGAACACACTTATCTGCATCCCTATGAAGATGGGTATAATAAAGGATGTGTCAGTGTGTTTATGTGTGTGTGTATAAATTTAGCTCAGTGTGGAGATTAGTGTGAGCCAGTCAGGCATCCCGCAAGGGGGACAGCTGAGCACCTAACAGTGACGCAGCGATCTGGGAGATCAGACGTCACATGGAGACTGACGGGATAAGAGTGAGGAGCCTCAGGACAGCGAGCGCACAGAGAGCTCACCGGCAGAACAGACACATGCAGATTTCAGTAATTCTCATGTGCATGATAAAAACATTTGGTAGGTGATTAGACCCCCCCTTCTCGTACACAGATTAGCACTCATAAGAATGCATTCAGATTAAATTGAATCAAGCTGTACCAAATCACACACACTAAGGTATTGTATCAGTCTCTGTGTCAGATTTTTTTCATTTAGATCTATGAATTATTTCATTTGAAAATTGGTGAAAAGATTACAAAGAATGCTATCTTGATATGTTAAAGAGGGAAAAAATAAAATGCCTGTCTCATCTCCTTTCACTAACAATACATCATTAGAGAGGGAGCAAGTCCATGTTTGCAATCCCTTTAATTCTGCTCTTTGGCCCGAACACGGCCATTGACAACTTCTGCTTGGCAAGTTGGCACAGTCTTCACCCCTGCGGTGCCATGCTGTTGTCACTGCAGCTCCGGCCCCTTGCTGAGACTGGGAGCTGAGCTGACCCCAGCAACCTAACAGAGAGGACTAAATCAAATCAAGGGACAGCTTTGGGTTGCATTGGAGTCAGCAAAAGTGAGAGGACACGGTAACAGTGCAGTGTCACCGTGGTGCGGTCGTGAGCTCATGGGTCCATGGCAAAACTGGTCCTTTGCATGGGAGACCTTTCCTTTTGCAAGGTTACAAATGAGCAGGCTGGACTACTAGTACAGGAACGCAGGAAAAGCAAACATTTATATTCTTAATGTCTGAAGCTGCTGGGATTTCCTTTCTTATGACCTGACTGAAAATAAAAACCACAGAACAAGAAAGTGGGAAGGAGATTCCCTGCTTTCCCTACCTAATCCCTTATACCTCCCCTGAAACTAGGTCTAGCATGCTATTAAATCAGATGATAAACTCAATTAATGAAAAATGCTGTGCTGTGCTGATACAAAAGCAACGAGGCCAGAATGGGCAAAGTGGGACACAGTGATTTACAGCGTGACAGAAAGGGCAATGGGACGTGACCTTCAGGGGAGGTATCATCTTCATGTTTATGAGTAGAGGAAGCGTGTGATAAAACTTTAATTAAATATGATTTTGATTATTTAGCAATTCATTATTTTATGTATGTAGTAAAATTGGTGATATGATCTTTCTACAGTGCTTCAGTCAACAGAAGTTAAGTATGGGGCAGACATTAACTGGTTTTACACCAGATTCAGTGACAATAAAATAGATCAAATGTAAAAAGAAAAGAAAATGATTTTGTTTTTTTTTAGCGGCGCATAAATCTGAAGTGCTCCATTGCGTTGAGGTCACAGACTTTAGTCAATTAGCCTGTACATGGCAACACGGTGTGCGTTTTAAACATCAGCATGCAGAGACTTCAGTCACTTACAATAATACCCTGAGGATGTTTGTGATACTGAATCGGCTCTTTGTACCAAACATTTTTCCTCTTTCTCCAGGCTGTACCACACACATTTTGTTAAGTAAATACTGCACCTCTCTGGAACATAACAGTGAATATTAAGTGAGATACACAGTAAAAAAAAAAAGACCAACAAGAAGAGAAGGGTTTTAGCTTCTCGTCTTAGCCATGTCGGATGAAATGAGGAGTTTGTACCTGAAAAAAAAAAACCTCTAAAAACATGTATGGATATGTCCGTCTAATCCCTGACTACAAATGCTGCTCACAGCAAAGAGAAACCACTGTACAGGCCACACTGTCCCTCTTGGAAAGATCTTGCAATCAGACAAGTACACCTGGATCTGAGGAAGCAGCCCGAGCTCGAGTGTTACTCAACATGACCTCTCCAAGGATGGATTAGCACACTAAAGCCATTTCCACTAAACACATTTGGTTAGACCATTTTAATGCATCAGTGGGTTCATGTACTCTTCAATCCTGAGCAGGGCTTCAAATGTCAATAGGTCAGATAAGGAGAGAGGAGAGGAAGGTAGTCAACAAGAAGGAGATGTGTACGGCACAAGGGAGGATGCATTTTGATAGATGGAACAGTTAAACAGTGCAACAAGACGAGGGATCCCAGATAAGTGTCTGAACACAGATGGTGATGGATGTGGAGGTGAGCGACACTGACGAAAAACTCTGATGTAGAAATGCAGCACAAACCATTAAAATCACCACTTTACTCAAACTTTCCTCAGCTTGTTTCAGGAAACTACTCTCTGCTTGTGTTGCAATTTATTACTATGTTCCCCACTGAATCTGAACAGATGCATTTGTTAAAATCCCTCAGTATCCTTCTTCTCCTCCCTGCCCATTTTTAAAAAGCGGTGCAGGTCCCAGATCAGTGCTGGTTCTTGAACAGGCCCTTTAACAGAGATGTAAACTGATTCATTTATGGGGCTTCATCAGGACAATACTTTTAATGCATGAAAACAACAAGTAAAAGATGAGGCAGAGGGAAACATTGTGTTCAGCTAGAAAAATAGATTCACTCCATCCCATTTATTTCTCTCAGCAGCTCTTGCTGAAGTTTCCAAAGACCTCATGAGTTCGAAAAACAAGACAAGTGGAGTGCTTTTGTTAAAACCTGGGGTTCACTTGACATTTTGCAATTTAAGTGACACCAAATTACACAACAAAAGTTTCTGAAGAATAAAAAAACAAATATGCTTTGTTAATACGTTGTAGTTTTTCTTCTATTCTCTGCTTATGTGCCAAATAAATTGGTATTGAGCATTGACTGAGCTATTATTTGTTGAAGGAGCATCTGATCAAAACAAATCAGTGCTGGGTTCAGCATGTAGGCCACAAAGTCTTCACTGGGAGTTCATCCCTACACGGCGAGGTGGTAAACACGAGCTGGTGTCCTGGGGTCAGCGGTCTCGGTTGGATTTAGGCCTTATAGACACTTGTGCCTGAGCAAAGAGCCTGGCTCTGGCCTCTGAGGGGGAAATCAGCAGGTGGGACTGCAATTATCAGACTCATGGGAATGGTGGCAAAGTGTAGATATACGTCAACAGTTTCAGAAGTCAAAACTTTGCATTCATCACTATAAAGGGTTTTCAGTTGTAACAATCCATGACCACAAAGACAATGTGCTGAGGACTTTCTCTTTGTGCACATTTTCAACAACCTGTCTCCTGAGACCGTCACTCAATGTTTTACTTTCTGACTGCTACAACTCCAGCTTATTGTTACGAACACAACAGAAGCCAGTGACGTTGCAGCGATAAGGAGGTCGCTGCATGCTGTCTGATCACACTGCATATAAGAGGATGTAATGTATTTATGTTGCTGGAAAATGCGCCGACAAAACTGTGACATGCAAAGGAGCAGGTATATAACACAATATTTACAGTTCTGTTCTCTTTCTATTATGTAATAATATTCAATGTATACACCTATATGTTGTGATTTTTACTTTAAAACAAAAAATGCATTACATCAATCAAAGAAATTAGCAAATGCTCGGATCTGCAATGGAAGGAACCTGCCGTGGTTGATATTTTCACTGGAAAAATAAATCTATTTCCCTAAGATGATTCTACCTCTCGACATGGCACAGCTAACGACAGGATACTGACAGACAATTTTCCCTAACCCTATGCTGCGACCAACATTTCATTGTCAACATGATGACGGTCATTGTCAGGCTTTTCTCGGATATTCAGCTCTGACAGAGAATGAAAGGACACCTAGTGACTAGCTGCTCACTCTGTTCAGCATCTCAACACAATGTGCTGTGGGGGGGAAAGCACTTGATTGTCAAAAGAGGTGTTGATGTATTATGATGTACATCCCAGAGGGACTACTCTGCAGCATCAGAAGTACAGTAATAGAAAAAAACAGAACACTCCCTTTCATCTATTTTCAGTTGGATTTAAGTGTGATGCAAATGACATGTCTACTGCTGAAGGTTTGCTGCTCTGTTTAAATAACATCATAAGAATAGTTTCAGAACAGTTTTACTTGTCAGGCTGATTTATTTTTAGTCTGAATTAGCTGCAACTCAGCTAGTTATTTGACATTTCAAACACCAAACAAAACGATAAAAAAACAAAACATCTATACATTCATGAGCAATGAAGAGAACAGTTTACTGAAGCTCTGGATCAGACCAACATTTCAGTCCAATTACCTCCACCAAGGACGTTATATTTTCACCACTAACGGTTTTGTTGGATGGTTGGTTTGTTTGTCGTCAGTGAAAGGATGGCACATGGGCCAAGAAAGAACCAATTGGGCGGATCTGCACAAAGGGACTGATACAGGATTTTTCTTTATTCCTATCTCAGAATAGAAATCTGACCTGACAGTGAAATGTAGGCTTGACATTTTTTTCTAGGAAACCGAGCTCCATGAAAATACAAAAAGCATAGACAAGTATGACACATGTGGCAGTGGGAGACTGAGACAGCAAGAGCAGGGCACCAATACATGTATACATTGCTCTCTTTGAAGCGGATACCTTGTAATTACCTGTCACACTCACCGAAGAAGAATTAGACACAGGAGGACAAACCTTCTTCGGAAGTGCATCATGGGCCTTGAGAAACCTTTTAATTAGCTGAAGGAGACCGTGAGAGCTTTCAGAAGAGATGATATGGCTAGACAACAGCTGAGCTTCACCAACAACATAAGACTCTTTTATCCAAGTGCCCTTGTAAATCAAACCCCTTTATCCTGGCAGGGGCAGAGCCACACTCGACAAGAATACAGACCTCTACCCATCCACCCTGTTCTTAACAGATATCCGACAGCTTAAGATCTAACCTTTACCTTAATGCATTGCCTGTAATGGTCCGCGTCCAAAAAATACATCCCTTCAGACGCTTACATTAGCCATGATCACAGGACACTCAGGTCTATCCATCACAGGAATAATGGTCCAACTCAAGGATGCTGGCAGGTGTATTGATCTTGGCTGGAGCAGACACCTTAGAGATGAATTCATGTTGCATTTCTTGTGCGTGTGCCAATTCATAAAATGAGTTGAGCCAATTTACATGAAAGGACACTCGTCATAAGCAACGACAAGTGGTCAATGACGGCACTGTCATTCAAAGGACGGGACGGTGAGGGGAAGTGACTGCCTTTTCTGCAGAGTAAGCAGCTTTAAAAGACAACGGAAGGTTGTCTAAATGTAATGAGATCGTTTTTTCAAAAAAACGACACAAAAGACTAATGAGACGAGTTTTTGCCTGAAGAATGAAAGAGCCCAGTAAGATGCACTGAGCTTTCTGCATGGCTCCGATTTGACACAAGTTACCAAAATAAAATTACTATAAAAAGAAAGGTAAGAGCACTTTCATCAGATATTTTTGCCTTGTCTACACTACTGTGGGTATTTCTTTGATCAGACATTTCCCGCTCAGTTTAAATAATTAAATAAAAAGTCAACACAACCTTCGTTTTACAAGATATCTCCATCCAGACAAGAACACAAAAAACGACTACATTTTGACACATTCATTTGCACTGAGAGACTGTTCACACCGAAACCTCTTCAACCACTGGACCTAGACTCTGCTCCTCATATTCCTTTTGGCCGCAAAAAGGACCACTATTACTAGAAATGAGATCGTGGCCTCCATGGTAGTAAAGTGAAAATGTGTCAGACAACAGGAAGAACAGATCCCTTCCTCCAGGCAGGTCAAACAAACTGAGAAACAACTAAGCAAATAACAAACAAGACAGACAGAAGAGGCCGGCGTTCTCAGTTCTAAAGCACATTTTATAACTCGGCAGGATACTATATACCAAATTCTTTAAGAGTCCTTTTCCTTGGTGTTTGACTGTTAACAGGAAACTGCTTTTTCACCTGCCCTCATCATAACTTTGATGGAAAGTGATGTGAGTGAGTGAAAGCACAGATCTATCATAAATTTGACAGAATTCAGTGGGCGATGTGATTTCGACTTCTTTCAGAAATCCCAAATTATGCATTGGCTGGAGAAGTGATGGAAATCATATTTCAAAAGGCATTGATTTATTGAGAGGACTACAACCTAAATATGGGCAGACGACAGTGGGGAAATGCATTTTACTCTCAGAGGGAGCATCAAATATGAAAACCATCATGATAGTTTAAATCAAAAGTTGTATTGTTTTTTTAAATGCAACTCGATGGTAGAATTTCTATCTTTGCGAACTCATGCTAGAGGTGCCGCAGGGTGAGCTTCCATTAAGTCCATTAGAATTAAAACAGGTTTCTTATATCTCCACCAGATGAAGGGAAGAGGGTCAAAAACATTTGGGTGAATTAAACATTGTGAGCTGTGTAAATCTTGATCGTCTCACAGATGAATGGCAGCCTAATAGTAAAGATGTAAAATATTACATCTTATTTAAAAAGGAATGTGCTGTTAAAGTTACGTTTGAATCACTTGTAGGAAATATAATTGCAACTGCATCAACAGGGGTGCAATTAGAAAACCCAAAAGCAAACCCTGTTATCATGCAGCTTCTCTATGGAGGACCATACATGACATAAGTAAAAATAAATAAATAAATAAATGTATAAATAAATACAGAAATAAATAAATAAATGAATAAATAAAAATGGAAATAAATAAATAAATACAGAAATAAATAAATAAATATGTTAATACCAAAAGAAATGTCAAAAGAAATGTCTTAAATATATTTTAACATTTATTTTTTCCCTGATACATTTCCTTTGCATTTGCAGTGTCCTTATGCTAATGAGAAAGGCGGGCCTAACCGCAGTCTCATGCAGGATTGGTCACAGGAGTGTAATGATCCAGCCCTACTACTTCTGCCTTTCAATGCTGGTGTCCAGTAGCTGTTTGCAGCGTTGAGCCAGTTCACACTTAAAATGAACTAGTTCAAGTTCAGAGGGTTAGTTAAGGTTATTTTTTATTGGGATGATTTAGGTGTCAGTAGTCCTGACTGTGAGCGTCACGTCTCGTGTTGTACTGAGCACAAGGAGCGAGCCGAGAGGAGGAGGAGGAAACAGAAACTCCAGCTCGGTACAAACCACCTGCAGCCTCTGCTCTGATCATGAAGACGCTGATCTCTGAGCAGATGTGACCAGAGAAACTCTTTGTTTCCACTGTTTCCACTGTTCCACAGAGTCACTAACTGGCTGCTTCACGGTGAAGAGATCAAGTCTCAGTCACTGCCCGTGTCTCTGAGCGAGTGTGTGACGGAGCGCAGGGGCTGTGTGTGTGTGTGTAGCTCAGTTGACCAATCCTGCTCGAGACTGAGGTTAGGCCCGCCTTTCTCATTAGCATAAGGACACTGAAATGTGGAAATAAATAAATGTGGAAATAAATAAAAGTTGCAATAAAAGTGGAAATAAATAAATAAATGTGGAAATAAGTTTAAGACATTGATTTATTTAATTCTGCATTTATTTCCATATTTATTTATTTATTTCCACATTTATTCCAACTTTTATTTTTCGATTTCAGTGTCCTTATGCTAATGAGAAAGGCGGGCCTAACCTCAGTCTCGAGCAGGATTGGTCAACTGAGCTACACACACACAGCCCCTGCGCTCCGCCACACAATCGCTCAGAGACACGGGCAGTGACTGAGACTTGATCTCTTCACCGTGAAGCAGCCAGTTAGTGACTCTGTGGAACAGTGGAAACAGTGGAAACAAAGAGTTTCTCTGGTCACATCTGCTCAGAGATCAGCGTCTTCATGATCAGAGCAGAGGCTGCAGGTGGTTTGTACCGAGCTGGAGTTTCTGTTTCCTCCTCCTCCTCTCGGCTCGCTCCTTGTGCTCAGTACAACACGAGACGTGACGCTCACAGTCAGGACTACTGACACCTAAATCATCCCAATAAAAAATAACCTTAACTAACCCTCTGAACTTGAACTAGTTCATTTTAAGTGTGAACTGGCTCAACGCTGCAAACAGCTACTGGACACCAGCATTGAGAGGCAGAAGTAGTAGGGCTGGATCATTACACTCCTGTGACCAATCCTGCATGAGACTGCGGTTAGGCCCGCCTTTCTCATTAGCATAAGGACACTGCAAATGCAAAGGAAATGTATCAGGGAAAAAATAAATGTTAAAATATATTTAAGACATTTCTTTTGACATTTCTTTTGGTATTAACATATTTATTTCTGTATTTATTTATTTATTTCCATTTTTATTTATTCATTTATTTATTTATTTCTGTATTTATTTATACATTTATTTATTTATTTATTTTTACTTATGTCATGTATGGTCCTCCATACTTCTCTTCCAGTGAGATCAGTAATTTTAATACACAACAGGTATACATCATTGTGAATAGGGGGCTGATCTCAAATATATATGTAAAGAGGTGTGTAAATTAGAGTTGTGCAGGTTTAAAGCTCCTCTGCAGTGCATACACAATAAGAAAAGGGAAATTTCAGTACTTGGACCAGATTCAAGTGGGCAACACTAAATTACATTTCTGCTTCAGTCACTCTCTGTAGGGATTCATCCACTCTCCCCCTCAGCTGCCATATGGAATGCTGACTCAGCACCTTGCTCCATCTGACAAAGAGTTATGCTCACTGAAAGAAATAAAGCAACCTGTGTGCAGTTTCCACTTGTTCCAGCCCTGCTCTACACCGACGGGAATATTCAAACACGTGGTGGGCAACAGACCCGGACATTACTCTGCTGACCTTTCGAAAAACAACATTAATGGTCTCCAGTGCACCGTTGTTGGGAAGCTTGGGAGAGTTTAACCATGGTAAGAGATAAGATCCCAGGGAGTGAAGCACTGAGGTACTTTGACTGAGGAACAGCAGGGAGAACTAGTGCAAGGTGTCAACCACGAGTAAGTCAAGTCTAGTCTAGTCAAATCAGTAAATTTGCCAGAGGTAGAAAAACTAAAAACTCAAGACACCCACAGACAAAAACCTGCCCAAAATCTGTCAAGCTTAACAGCTTCAAGGACATTGTTCTGCACCTGATACTGCAGTCCGACAAGCTTGGATAAGGAAATGTAACACCTCAAATCCATTTCTTGAACACCAGAGTCCCAACAGTAATAAATAATCATTTGCAGTGACTTGCATTCTTGGTGTAAAGGGGGGAGAGGGTTTGCGAAGCATGTTCTAAGAGGATCAATGGGATCAATAACCTATCACCATTAGGCTAAATGAAGGAATCTGATGTTTTGCAGCAGCTTATAGTGAAGATTTTAATTTGAATAGGGTCGGGTGAGCAGGAAGACTAGGAACAACGCTGTATTGTGTTATTGAGAAGATTTTTGAGGTAAAGATTCCTTTCTAAATTATGATGGTTGCTTAATAAAATACTGCTTAACAGTTTCGGCACATGATCAAGAGGATATTACTGTAGAAAAATGTATGACCAGCACTGAAATGGGCAGGTACTAGTTGGTAGAAAAAAATAAAGATCGTCAGAAGGCCACACTAACTTTTACAATAATTTCACTCAGAATTGTCTGTTCTTTTCAATGTCCCTGAACACATTTTCTCAATAAACTCTTCTTACCTCGCTGTTGTGTCCTCTGAGGTTAAAGTTTACTCTCTGTGGAGTGGGCCTGTCCCGTCGACAGTGGCTGGACGTGAACGTGACCCCGACGACTCCTCGGCCATTCCCAGTAGCCAGCCAGCCCTCCTCGTAGTACCGCTTCCTGCACACCGGCTTCTCCTTCTCACTCTTGGGCACCCGGCCCTTCCAGGACAGGCAAAGGATGTTGGAGTCGCTGCAGAGGACAGGACCATGCTCCACAGCGGCGAACATCCCTGCAGCTCTCTACACCCCAGTGGATGAAAACAGTACCAGGCGGGAGGTCAGGAGGTTCTTTGAGGGAGGGTCGGTACCGTTATGAGCTCCTCTCCTCCGCTGAGGTTACTGGTTCAGTGTCAGATGCGAGACAGCGGCAACGGTGCATAGTACTGGCGATTTCCCTCTGCTGTATCCTTGATTTGAAGTACAGATTGAGGGTGATCAGTGAAAGCACAAATGAGGTTGTTGAATTGGGGACATGTACCCAGATGGGATTCATACACAACAAAAGGCACTCATTCAAGTCATTGTGATGTGTTTGATCAGTAAGCTGCCCTCGCTGATGACGTCTCAGTAACAAGGCAACAGACGGGAGAATCGCATTAAATATTTAGAAATCCTCTGTGGTAAGTTCCAGACTAGTGTCAGCTGATCAAAAACAAACATCCACAAAAAAGCTTGTGAACTCTCGCAATCCATTCAACACAACCCAGCGCTTCCAGTTTGACGTGAGTGGAGCGTGAGTCCAGTTCAGGGTGTCATTTCTCAGCTCAACATCCTCCTCACACGATCCAAGCTGAGTGTGAGAGAGAGGAGGAGCAGGGTCTCCTCTCCATCAGCTGTCAACCCCTGGTAACGTCATGGCATCTTTTTAACCCGCTCCGGGGATCCCATGGAGGACTGCTGTAAAAATAAAAAACACAAAGGCTGTCGTTATTACACATAAATGGCCGCTCTCAAATAAAGAAATGTGTCATATATACAAATGGCTGAGTCTTATTATGAAAAGGGGCTGAAAGCACTCACCTGCCGCCTACAGCCATTCATTGAAATACTAATGCGTTTGCTTAAAACGCCCTCACTTACCATTACTTATATCTCCCTGAGCAACCAGTTTACCTCGAGAATTATCCTGCTTGGCGAAAGGATATTTAACTAAGTGATGAATTATTTAAAAAGGACCATGTATCATTTCAGCTCTCGTTTCATTAAGATGCCGGATGCTACAAAAGGGGCCTTAGGGGCTAAAGTGGGAAACAGAGGCGCTGTAAACAACAACAACAAACAACCAACGTGATAAAAAAAAAGAAACAAAGGAGGCTCATTAAATCCTGACAGTGGCAGTGGTGAGAAATCAAATGAGGACAAGACAGAGACGGAGCAGCAGGCTGACTAACACAATGAGAAACGATGGATGAAAATATAAATGCCATTTGGATTAAATCACTGTAATAGAAGGTTTCACATCCACATACATTCAAGTAGGAAGACGAAACAAGAGCACGAAAATATGCCCGTCTGGTGTCACGTCACCGTTAAGTGATGCTACATGACAACCAAATACGGATGAAGCCCGTGAGACGATGCCCGAAACGGACATCCCCGCGAGCTAGCCGCAGCTAGCTAGACCCTGGATCCAGAGCTCCGTGGGTTTCCACAGACCAAAACATGTCCGCTGCCGGATTAATACGTCCACGTTTGATTAGACAAACGCAGTGATGCCAAAACAACCTGATATGCTACTGGCAGGAGGGGGGAGGCAGCTACCGTCGGCTGTCTGTGTTGTCTCCTCCACAAAGAGCAGCAGCAGTAAGGGATGTAGCTATCCGGCTAACCCAGCAGCTAACGCTAGCTGAGCCTGAACCCTCATCGGCGGAGAGGCTGGCTCCGTCCGACCGCCGCTGGCGCTTCATTCGCTTGCCAGGCGACGGCTAGCCCGTTAGCACAACTGTTTATCCCGGTGGTTCTTGGCGCTAGCAGACATGTATTAACGATAACTATAGGAGGGTGGTGTGGGGGACAACGCGGGGAGTCGGGTCGTCAGCGGGAGAAGCATGAACGGCCGGTGGAGCGCTTACCTCGGTTGTGTGCTGCTGTTATTGCCGCTGCTGGTGGAGGAGGTGATGGTGCCGCTGCTTCCTCTGCCCACAGACTGTCGCTGCTGCAGCCGAACCAGGGCCCAGACAGCTGGGTCACGTGACAGCCACGTGATTCTACCCAATTAAACGCTCACGGCTCCCATCGCTAAGTGTTTTGATTTTAAGCTCATCTTCTGTAAGAAGAAGAGGAGGAGGAAGAGCAGACGTGTTTTTCCTCCTCATCGTCAAGCTGGGGACGATTCGTCCGTTTTGTCTGCCCACTAACACACGTGGAGAAGAAGTATTCACGTCTTTTACCAGAGTGAAAGGTTGTTGTGATGACACTCATCTCAATTTGAAGTTGATCTGATGTAAGCCCTGGTACAAGTACCTCAAAGTAAAAATGTAGAATATGGCCTAAATGGCCACTAAATGCAAAATAGAAGTCTTCCTGGTGCGTTTTTAAAATTGCATATGTATACTTTTTTGTTTGTCTGGTCATGATACACACGTGTATCGATTTTTGTGAAGATCGGTCAAGGTGAACATGTTCCCTTACATGATGGTAAGAATGATTTGTAATATATAATAATATTAATAATCCTTACAATTTCAATAGGGCCTAAATGTCTGTCAGTGCCTGTCAGTCATAAATTAAATTAAAGAGATGAGTGTCATCACAACAAGATGGAGATACAAACAACTCCTCTCCTGCATTAAGAGTGAGTGAAAACCAAGGTGAAATGTTTAATCAAAGCGTCTTTGTATAATTCAATAATTTCTAGATTTGTGAAGGTAGCTTGCAATACAATTTTCGAATACAACTCAATACACTGTACTTTCTTTGGCAGTAAACCATCTAGAACAACTGATGTATGCACCAAGTGTTCACACTAGGTCTATAGACAGATAGATGGCGTATAGCACTGCGTGTCGGTCAAATTCCCACTTTAACTTAAACTGTACATTTTAATGTGGTGATTAATAGCAAGATTATTCACAGTAACAATGATTTAGCAATGAAATGACACCTCACTCATACACACACACAGTGTCAGTACCTGAACCTAAAGACACATGTGCTCTTAAAGGAACTCACTTCCAGATCCCGTGCTTCAATGGGAAAGCTGCGCAGTGCTTGAAGTCATACATAATAATGCCCTGAAGGGATCCAAAATTCAATCACAGAGTCCTATTGGCTGACTGAAAGCTGGAATTGTCTAGCAGCCTTGATTTATTGCCAGTAGAGCCATCACCATTGAAATAGCCTTTCAAATTCGATCATCCCACAAGATCAGAGAAACAGGGCATAGTGATTATATTTCACACAAAGTATGCAGGAATAAAAATGCAGGTTGTAGTATGTTCGTTATAAATCTAGTTTAATCCTTATTACACTGTGTTACTTGTTATTATTATTTATCTAACTTTATACAATTATTTTTTACAAGTATTTATGAGAGGTGCCTTGTTTCTTACTTAAGGCCCTGTCAACCAAAATGTAACGTGAACGTAGCTGTAAGCCCTCCATTCCTCACGGGGGCAGTGGTGTAACGTGATCATTTTCTCATGTGTCCTTCCTTTCCTTCTCCAAAAAACATGGCGGCTCCCATGGCTCTCAGGCGAGAGATTGTTTCTCTGGCAAGGATTCTCACAGGAATCTCACATTTGGTAAAGTAACAATTAACTTATTTGCCTTTCACAACAACTATGGCACAAATAACTAACCCGACGATTGTTTCGGGTGGGAATGGTCATTTAATCTCACAATATGGTCACTGATGTGATGGAAGTTCTGTGGTGGTCACACAGCTAATGTCATCTCTAAATGTCTACTGATGTAAATGTATTTGTTTCCAGGGACCAACAGCTTTGGTCGCCCGTTCGAGTCACAAGAAATATAATGTTATAAGGTCGGTATCTGTTTTTATTTATTCTCCTCTTGTGGCTTAAGTCTGTGTAGAGAAGTCACGGTTAGAAAAACAAACAACATTTTATGCAGTAATGATTTTTCCATATCTGTTAAATTAGACAGCAGTCATCATTAAAGCCCATTGGTGTATAAATGTGTGAATTTAATATCTATATTATTTTAATAATTGGTAACAAATTGCCTGAGTATCATTGCACTTTCGCTATTATTATTTATGTGATTATTTTTATAGGATTTTTTTTTTAACTCAATTGAATAAAGCAGTCCATAAACTCAGAAGGAGATTACAATTTGAATCTTTATAAGCAGTGTATGAGGCTTTATCTAATCTTTGCATAATTTAAAATATCCTATTATCTGTTCTGGAACGATAGGGAGGCAAACACATGGACACAAATCTTGCACTGTGTTTTCATTTACAGCTGCTGTCAGTATTTTGAAAATCAGGATTGTCTGTGAAGCCTAAAAAAAAGCCATTGTGGCATTGTGGAAACGATCGTTAATGTGGCAGAAATTATTCACTGCTCCTTCTCTGCAGGTCCCATCTTCCATTGACGCCCAGCACTTCCTTCCACACGGCAACAGTGTTCTCATCAGTACCTTTATCAGTAAATTACCAGCAGAACACTCTATTTACTTCATGCTGTTTTTTAACTGTTCAATATTAGAATAATTAAAAAGGGGGAAGTTCACTCACTTTCTCCCGCATGCAGATCACTGTCACAGAAGAGCCTGATGCGCTGTTTCAGAAGGTGTCAATTCTGGTCAAAGGACATGACACGGCCGTCCTGGACAGCTACAAGTTTTTTGCCACCATGGCAGCTGAAGAGCTCGGTATCACCGTCAGCAAAGTGTAAGTCTTAACAGAGTTAACATGCTCTACATTAGAAATTATGGCTGTTTAATGAGTGTTCATAATGTATAACCTGATTTATGCTGTCATTTTCATGAGGCTTTTCCTCTGCAACAGTTATGAACCTGCCAAGGAGATAGACAGATTCACACTCCTGAAGTCAGTACACATCTTCAAAAAACACAGGGTCCAGTATGAGATGAGGACACACTACCAGTGCATTGAGGTAAGGAGTTTAAACCCTGTTTGATTTAGTAACTTAAACATTGACAGTTAAAAAGTGCTTAGGCTCCATTAAAGCTCAATTAATGCAATCAGGCGTTATTTAACTGAAGGCATTAAGCTCTTCTTGAAACTTTAACCCAATGTACATCCTATTTTTACCTGTTTAGTCTTCTCATCACTGTGTGTTCATGTACCATCTTTGATATTGCTCATCTTACAAGATTATTGCACCTATTACAGCTGGACCACTTGCACAAGTTATATTGTACTTCCCAGTCTGATCCCACAAAAAATCTGTTTGAGTACAAATCTAATTGGGCAAAGTAAATAAAAACAAAACTGTGTGCACCTTTAGAATCGTACCCATTAAAGAGATTATTTGTGCCATTAAGCTACATATCAATATTTACATTGGTTAACGATAACTAGGTCATTAGTTTAATTTGTCCTTCTCTCGTTTTGTAGTTGTCTCATATTACTGGCTGCACAGCACAGGCATACCTCGAATACATCCAGAGGAACCTCCCTGAAGGAGTCGCCATGGAGGTGACAAAGGTGTGACGCTGCAGACTCGTGCTTTGCCTAATTCTGAATCAGACTTATTTAATTTATATTTAATTTGGCTTGTGGACCACAAATGTCTTAATTTATTATTTTCTCTCATCTTGGTTCTGTTAATGTTTTCAGACTGCCATGGAGAAAGTTCCAGATCACATCCTGGAACCCATGTGGAAGGACCACCCCATAGAGGACAAGCCCAGCCAGTGAATGAAGGGATGAACAACAGGAGCTTATTGGATGTTTTTTCTCAAACAGCAGTGAATATGCTGGGGAGTGATACAAAATGCAATGCTATTAAACACAAACTCCTGAATTGCTTAAATATATTTTAAGAGACATTATCAAACAAAGCCTGAAATGAAAAATGTCCTTCAGATATGTCCCGATGTGTTGTCACGTGTCTTTATGCACTCGTCGTTTTGTTGTCATCGTCTGATGGCTAAACAATGTCAAATCACTTGTATGTTTCTTTTCCCATTAAATAACCTTTTGCATTTATTGACAACTTTGAATTACATTTAAACTAATTAGTCACATATTCAATTAGTTCTACATTAATACCCAAAAAAAATTTGCCTGCCATCTTCTATGATATATAGATTACTCCATATACAGATTTACCATAAATCACAGGACACAGCACACCAGATGTTTATTTTTGCATTTATTGAATAGGTGGCCAACAAGAGTTTAAGGGAAAACAAATTCAACTGGATCATACGTTACTTTCTGTGTAACGGTGACAGCAACATGGAATACTCTTTCTGAACAGCTCATACTTAAAACTAAAAATATATATATGGTTCCATTTACATTTAGAGTTTAGCCCTAGCTCCTTCCCTTACATTTTATGCTGTCAATTAGAGAAAACACTAAGACATGAATCATAAAGGCAGTCATACTCTTAAAGGACTTCTCTTCCTGCACACGTCCCTGCATGCTTTATGATTTAGCATAAGGCGTACTTACCATTCTTGTTAAGAGATCTCATGGTATTTTCATATAAATCCTGCAAAAATCTTCCCAAAAATGTTACAATTTGTTTGTCTCTTTATAAATAACTACAAAGTACCTGAATGTCTGACAGGGCCAGGTGTAAATCTGTAGTTGTTCCACCTTCCATTCTGAAAGAGAGAATCTCCAGAAATGATAGGAAGGGATTTAGGCACAAGAGGAGGCTCACCTTTTCAATTGAAGAGACGGACCTTCCGCTGTCCAGCCGATGTTGAAGGAGGGCAAGTGATGTGAGGAAGGGACCTGGGGTTCCTGGGGGCCCGGGAGGTTAACTGTACTGTGTGCCCCCTTTCAGGAGACGACAACAAACGTTAGCCTGATATATATCAACAAGAGGGAGAAAGGAGAAGGGACTGCAGAGGCTTAAAAGGCAGAAAAATTGACAGAAAGTGTTGAAGAGAAAGAAAGACAGAAAAGGGTACAGTGCAACACCTGTCAGCTTGTCCTCTCTGGGCTACTGTAAAAAAAAAAGCCTATTCTAGGGTCGAGAAATCAATAATCTGATTTGACAACGTGAGCTGATTACAAACTGGTAAAAACACCACTAGGATTATTTTATACCCAATTTCTGCCAATATATGCCTTTGAACTAAGTCTTACACACTGGACCTTTAAAGTCAGTCTTTGGTCCAGTGTTAGGCAGAGTGATTATCCTTTGGAGATGATGTCCTCCTTTTAGACATGCTATCACTGTAACATGATGTTCAGTCATTTCAACGCCTTGTAAGTTGGAGCGGTTTTGAGTCCTCCAGTCAGATTTACATATGAAAATACGAGCTAACACTTCCTGGCGAAAATAAACTCCATGTTTTGTATCTCTGCAACTAAAGATCTAAGTATTGAATAATTTTTGCTGCTACATTACTGCCCTCAGCAAGTCTACAGACATGACTCAGTAGGATCCACTGAATGCTTGTAAACGATTATGTTCATTAAGGGCTCTTGGTCCTCCACACTCATCCAAACAGTTCTATAAAATGATGTGCATCTTTGCAGTGTCATGGTCTTTACATGGATCAAATGTTTACTTACAAATATGAAACAATTTTACTGTGCCATTGAGAGCAGCACTAGTTCAGATATGTTGTAAATTGTAATGACAAGTCTCAGACTTGTATGTGAACAAACCAAAAAAGGAGAGGTTGAGTATATTTGAACTTTTATTGTTTTTCATCTTCACGACTACGTCATATGCCTTGACGGTTCTCATAAAACACATTCACAGGTTCACCAAAGTTATGTTAATCAAAGTGAGTAAAGTAGTTGTGACACTTCAAAAGAACTCAACACAGTAAAGAGTTATTTCTTATCCTTAACTGAAGCAAATACCAATAGAATTTGCTTTCATTTATAAATGCCACTAGATTTATATGTATATATTTCAGTTTACTAATCATTTATAATGCCTTCTGCCTTTTTGTCATTACAAAATAGACTGATGGAGACAAAAATGAAAGTTCCAAACAGCAATACTCATAACTTAAAAATAGCTGCACATTAATGATGTAATATATAAAATTAAATTGAACACTTAATCACTTGGAAGTGTGGGAGTGTTAAACACTTTGTGCAGGACTGCTTGGTGAGGTTATAATACATCAGTAACAAAAGGAAAGGTTAGGGAGGTCCAAGGTGTTAACATTGTTGCCTAAGGGCCGTGATATGTATTCATAGATTATTTTTTTCCCTCCACCCTCAAATAAACACCCACCCATTTTCTTAGTCTTTATTAAGAATCAGTACATTTTCTTAAGGCTCACAGAGTGACTGTTACTAGAAATACAGAACATTTAATTCTATTCAATCATAATTTCCTTCCCTCTGAGAAGAGCAGCTTCAACCTTGTTTTTAACAGCTCGTTCTCAACAATTTTCAACTAATTCCTACAGTATAAACCAGATTTACAGGTAGCAGAAGGTGAGAATGCCTTTTCATTAAATGTGGAGGCATTTCATGAGTCCTGGTTTTGTCGTTAGCCATTTCACATTATTTATTTGCCAGTAGACAATATCAATAACCAGACATTTGGCCACAGAGTAGAGATACTTATAGACTTTATATAACACATAGTTCAGGGGTGTTTCGTTCACTTTAGGCCCCTTTAATAAGTGCTTCGCTTTTGTTTTTAGGACAAGTTGTGTTAAAAGCGCCGGCCACCAGGGGGCCCTGGCCACCTCTGGCCTCTGCCAGATGGGGGGTGAGGCGGAGGAGAGACTGGTCCATTGTGATAGCTGTGTAAAAGGATAAAATCACACATTGGATTCTTGGCTTAGGCCAATAGTGGTACACTCTGATAAGTGCAGCCATCGGAATTAATCCAGTCAGGGAGGTTGTCCCCTCTGAAATAACTGTGCACGTTTGAAAGTTACATACGGTGAAATGTCTGCTCCACTTTCATTGTTTCATGCACTATTTGAGAGTCTGGCTTCAAACAGCAGTGAGGATGTTTTACTATTTACAAATTAAATTAATATACTTAAACTCTACAACTATTTGGGCATCCTTTATTCTTTTTGGTAGACAAACTGGCAGAGGAATGAAATGAGTAAAAGTAAAAAAATGAAGGGACAGGAAGGGCTGTCCCTTTTTTATAGTATTTTGATCACACTAACATGGATTTAAAGAATTCACTGGTGTAAGTGCTTCGCAATTAAAAATCCTAAAGTGGCGCGTGCCCAAGTGTAGAGAATAGGGACTTGCAAAGCTTCAGAATTATACAAAAAAATAATCACAAAAATTAGAGCTCTTACCCTCTGGCGCCACGGGGGTGGAAGTGGCGTGGAGGTCCATGAGGTGGCATGCCACTACCTCTTGGGTGAGATGGTCGTCCTCTGAAACCAGGATGACCCAGAGGAGGGGGTGGAGGGGGTCCGTGCCTACATACAAACATAATAGCAACACAAGAAACCATGTTCATGCACATTTTGTCATTAAAACTAACCTAACACCTGATGCAGTGAGAAACTTAGCTTCTTCCTACAAGGCAAGTTGAATGAAACATCCACTCAATTGAGGCAAAAAGCATGAGAAGGCATGCCTAATACTCCGGCTACTGTACCGAGATAAAACAAGTCACCATTTTGAGAGCATTTTGGCTCTATTTAGCTGTCAAAGCAGTTGTATGTGTGTGTGTGTGTGTGTGTGTGTGTGTGTGTGTGTGTTTGTATGTGTGAGGTGGTTACCTGGGCAGGGGTGGGAAGAGGCCTCTGAGGTGCATTGGAGGCATTGGTGGAGGAGGAGGGCCCATACCCATTGGTCCACACCTACCACGATGACCTCTGAGGTCTGGGTAAGGACGCATCCGCCCCATTCCCCTGCAAAGGAAAGGCAGTAAATGTAATTTACCTTAACCAACAACGGCTAAGAATTTGAATGATAACTAAATAAAGCTCTCATCAGTGGTAGTTTTAAAATGCAGTTCCTTTTATTACCAGACTCTGTGTTTAAAATGAAAGAGACTGTACCTCATGGGTTCGAATCCATTCATGCCTCCATCCTTCATTCGACCCCTTCCATGCCCAGGTGGACCGAACCCCTTCATGATGCTTCGCCCACCACGCATGACACCACGACTCATCCGACCCCCTCGACCACGGCCTCTGAACCCACGACCCCTGAGGAAATAAAAAAAAAGAAATATATAAATATATGTAGCATGTCCAGGTTTAATTTGAGTGTCTCCCTTGACTGCACTCTGTATTTAGGTTAAAAACCATTGTGTATCGTTACATAAGATGCTTGCAGACATGCCCTGTACTCCAGAGATCCTCCAGAGTTTCTCTACACCTCCTGTAGTGGCAGAATTAATATGTAACATCCTGCCTCTGCCTATTGCACCTGAATCCCCTCACCTGAATCCTCTGGAGGATTTGTTGCTGCTGTGAACATGACTTAGCTTAGAATCTCCAGCTGCATTGTTCATGTGTGAAAGGAGTGCGAGTTACCCTGGAGGTCATTCCTCAGCAAAGCTACGTAGTATTATAGTTCACAGGACAACAGAACAGACCTGAATTTTTCGGTTACAGGTTTCTCAGGTTCATCCTTGGAAATCTTTGGAGTTTCTTTCATCTTCCCCTCTGTGTCTGCATCCATCTGTAATGATTCAGGTTAATAATAATAAACAGAACACAATGCCAATCTATTTAACATTCTTGAATTTCTAACACACTAAACATAATAGATAAAACATTAAAACATGTGACTGTCCCGTGAAAAAGACTTGTGCATGTAAACGTACGCTATGCAAAATGTCTTAAACAAGCTCAAAAGAAAAAAAAAAAAGGTTAAATTCATGCCGAGGTTAATTCTGAACTCCCTGCAGCAGGAAGCTAATCAAGCAGGATGTGAACAAATGGCAGCCTCCTTCCCCAAAGTGTTTTCTCGTGAAGGCATAAAATAAAACCAGTAGAAGACTTGTTTTGTGTTTATTCAGGTCTGGTGTTATTTTGATATATAAAATTCACTAAACAGGACAAATGATCAGAGCAAAGCTCGTCTAAAACCAATTTCATGAACAAAACACATTTGGAATGTGGAATTGCAGGAGACGAGCAGTATGAATCTGCAGCCGCTGTCAAGATGAACCAGAATTATAAAAGGAATGTTTAGCATCTTGTGTAATCTTTGCTAAAGATTTTGTAATAAAAGTAACGTTTAAACCAACAAACAAGATATTATATGTTGATTCCAACTTACACATTTTTTTTAACACAAATTGCTTAATTTAATTTCAGTAGCTGCAATATATTGCATTACATAAAAGTGTCAGTGAAAGCAGACACTCGCTTTCCTACAAGAACTTTTTGATGATGTATGGGATCATTTTTACAATATTCACTGAACAACAAATTTAGGCTTGTGGATTAATTATGTGATGTGTTGCTTTAAATGTCACTCAACAGATCTGGGAAACATAAAGTTCCACAGCCGAATGTGCCGTACTGTCAATCAGGTGACAGGTTTGCAAGTGAAGCACGGAGAACTGCAAGTCCAACCGGACTGCAGGCAAATTATTCATAATCCTAAAGCCCTGAGCACTAAAATGCAGAATCAGCCACAGCTCCAGTGGAGAGGGGAGATTGTTGTGATAAGTGAGAAAGGTGCGGAATGACGTTTGGCCGTTAAGCATGAAACTGCCACTTAACATACTTGGAGAGACGAGCCTCATCGTGTGTGTGAGTTTCATCAACACCTTCATACACACTGTCTTAAGTTGAACCGACCAATATGTTTTTTTGAGGGCTGATGCTGATACAGAAAACAGGGGATAAAAAAATAACAATGATGCATGACTATGCCAATGGGAATATATTTTCAAGTCTTCCAATGATGGTACCAAAAGGCTTCATTTGATCTGAACTTATCCATGAACTTCAATATAACTAAAAAGCAAGCATATGTACATGTGATCTTGGTGATTCGTATTATGATATAATAAAAAGGCATTCAGAATATTTCTAACACTCTAATGACGTATTGATAATCACACAATCGACTACTCACTGACGTTTGTCCTTAACCTGCTGTGCTTTGTCTCATATGTTGTGTTGTTACTTTGTGTTATTTATTGCACCTGTCTGATTACTATTCTGTATATAGACTTATAAACAAGTTGTTTTATTTTAATATCAGGCTGCCATTTTATAAACTGTCCAGGGACAACGGATAGGAATTAGCCATGTTGAGCTGACTCTGCCTCATTTACAGTCATTTTGCTCACATTGCATTTCGAATGGGTGCGCACAGCTGGCTGAAAGATATTTCAGCCATTGCTAAAGAGGCCCAGGCTAATTCCTGTAATCAACACAGACAGTTGCTCCATCACTAACAGTGTTCCATACGGTGTCTAATACTTGCAAAGACCTTTTCATTATTACTTATAGGAAACAATTAGCTCGAGAACATGTGTGTGGTGTGCATGAAAGGGGCGTTTCTGTGCTTCTTTAAAACGCGTAAAGGCAGAATTGACTTACTTCAGTTGGTGTTGCACGCGAGGTAGATTCGACTTTTAGGCCAATTTAATCGCTAAGAAACATAAAAATGCATAAGAAAAATTAAAAAAAGATGTAGAAAAATGAACAGCTGGTGTCGCCCCCTCAGCTTTGAAATGGCGGCGTCGGGAGCAGACTAATCCCAGGTTGAGATTTCTTCATGACAAACCACATTATGTGCAAAGTGGGAGGAATGCCGGTGCTTGATTGGTCGTTTATCGATGTCACTCAAGACTGTGTTTGCTATGCTGGCCTTCTGATTGGAGGAACGGGTTTGACGCGTGTTCCAGTCTGAAGACGGTGCATGAACACAAAACACACATTTATTGTCGATGTTTCTGCAGAAAACACGTGGATTCGCTTGAAAACATGAGGAATTCAAAACAAGTATTGTGTTTTATGCGTGGGAACGAATATTTATTATTTAACAACAGCACACATGATTTCATATCGCTCACACAAACAGCAACACCTCAATAACCACACAGCTATCACATATCTAAGGATTGTTTGAATAAATATGATGTTTCTCTACATTATAACACAAACATGAGGATATTTCATTTCTCTGTGTTTCATATTCATTAACATATACATCTCAACTTTGTTTCCAAACACAGAATTCATAATTTCAACAAAGGACAGTTTCATGTCCAAACATACTCGCCAAGTGCCCGTTTAACAATATTTACATCATGGGAAGGGCAACAAAAAAAAAAACGGTAAAACCACATTGACTGACATTCGAGTTTTCATAAAGATGTGGCACTGTCCATCAGATATATAAAACCAGCTCCATCAATCCATCCAAATGTCCAGGGGAGGATAAGTCTAGTGCGTAAAAGTGGTCCATGACGCGTCCGTTACGCGCGGCCCAGGATGTCTGAGAGCTTGTTGATGTACTCGATGGTGTATTTCAGGGTCTGTATCTTGGTGAGGGGCTGGCCTCTCTTGCTGTAGTCGGGCGGCAGGTAGTCGCGGAGATGGTGCAGAGCCTCCGCGAGACTCCTCATGCGCATCTTCTCCCTCTCGCTGGCCTTCATGCGTCTCTTGGTGGACATCTTGGGTTTGCTCTGCCGCTGAGCCGCCAGAGCCGAACTGCCTCCCCCGAAGCCAAACGAGAAATCCTCGTCGTCCCGGTGATGCCCGCTGGAGTAGCCCATCTCCGGCGAGGAACACATGGAGTCCATCGAGGACACCGGCGAGTCGGACTGGAGCGAGTCCCCTTCTCCAAAAGCGCCCTCACAGCTCTTCCACTCGGACAGCATCTTCGCTGCAACCGCGTCCATGTCCATGTTAGAAATATCCAAAGCGTCTCTCTGACATGCAGGCGTATGTGAACTGGATTTTGGCAAAGGGTTCTTATACGTACGCAGATCTCCGGAGGTTTATGGGTTCACAGCTCAGACGCAAAGGGGGAAAAGAAAAAGTTCAAAGAAAACCCCAAGTGACAAAATGCAACCTTCCCGAAGGACGTCGTTCTTTATCACTGGGGTGTGAATAAGGCTAAATAGACGGATAATGTGATTGAAAGAAAAATAATTAGATTCCTTTGGTGGGAAATTACTCTTTAAAGTCTGCACGGCGACAATTATCACTCTGATGTGATGTGTCTAATGAAGAAACAGGAGGCTGCACTTTCACCTGAGACCTTCACACCTCTCTGACAAGTCAGGCCTGCGTGTGTCTTCAGTCTGGAGGTTTTATGTGACAACACACATCAGCCAAAATGATTCTAAATCAATTTGAAAAGCCCTTCAGAAAAAATATAGAAAAAATGCATTATATTAGAGCAGCTGGAAGTTCAGTGTCAGTAATAATTATGGTCCTGAATGATTGTAGTTTAAAGACAAATCATTTGAATTCGTCCTTGAACTGAATCTTAAGACTGTGTCCCATTAAATAGGCAAAAAAGTGGACACTCAATGTGGAATAATGCAACTTTACCTCCACATAAGAGTCTGTAGTGCAATCTGTTTATTATGGAAATGGAATATTTTATTTTATACTTGTATTAAATTTTGCACTTTAACTTGCTATTTTTCCTTTTGACTGTCTGCTGCTGTAACAAGTGACTTTATCAGAGTTGGATCAATAAAGCTACTTATCTTCTTTCCAATGCAGCTTTACCTGTTTGAGCTTGTTTTTACGAAGTGTAAAAACCCGTAGAAGGAAAATGTATTTCTCAAGGTTGAACGTGCAGGTTGTAAAGTAAGTTTATTTATCTGGACAAACTGTTAGATTTGGTAATAAATACGATTTAAGAGCCGGTCCTGGGGCTGGGTTGTTATTTGGGCAGCTGTCACCAAGCCCCTGCCAGACCTTTCATGTCTGAAAAGGTGAGTAAGGCCTCACTCACGATCAAGGGGAGCCACACTAGTGGGTTGTAAAACCAGTGGCTCAGTGTCCTACGCGCTCGTCAAAAGAACAGTGGGAGAAAACAAGCACATGTGGTGTCATTATATGGTACTTAATTCTCAAAGCTGTGCTAATCCGCAAACATTTACCTGTTAGTGAACCAGGCCTCTGTGAGCGAACTGTTTGTTCAAACATTTTCATGTTTTCTGCAGTGACCTTGTAACGAGTCAAGGTTTTCAATCTCAAAACATCATCCAACAAACATCTATCTGCACTCCATTAATAATTAATAAAAATAACATAAGTAGAGGAGTGAAACCACATTTAAATCCAATAGATCCGGATTATTTTAGGGATCATCACCAAATTTCACACACTCTTAAATAAAAGTCTAACTAAAAGTCTAACTATCCAACTAACAAATGAACACAAACACAGACTATTACATAACCTCTCAGAGGAGGTAATACATTTTCTCAAATTGACTAATTGTTGCAGCTCCACTGTAAAAATCTCATGAATGGACCTTGAATCAATTTTATTATTTTATCAAATAATTTCTTAAATCATAAAAAAACTATTCACATTAAACACATCTTAAATGTCCCTGTCCATCGTCCTGGATCCACGCTGCTCACTTCAGGAACTTCAGTCTCAGCCTCTCGGCCAGTGGCAGTGGACTGTCAATACTAATCACTGAATCGTCCAACACGGTGACCGGTGAAGCCGGACTCAGAGGCAGCACATCGCCATCCACAGTCGCCAGTGCCACATCCCGGCATTTGCTTTTCATTGATACAGGTGTTGTGTTTATATCGACATCTGTACAGTGTCTCTGAGATTTTGGTCCTAGCTGATGGCAATGAGCCGGTATCACCGTCTGTTTGGTTGATTTGGGTCCAGAAATTGGCTTCAACGAGATGCCTTTAATGTCACCGTCTTTGATCTTGTTTATGTGTTTCATCCGAGATTTGCTCCGGGGTTCAAACCGCCGGTTCTCCGTGTCGCTGTCCTCGCTGGATGAACACACGCTCAAACAAACACTCTTCTTGGTGGTCTGTGGCACGTCCCTGTCTTTGTCTCGTGGACCTGGGTCCGAGTGGAGCCTCTGTGGTGGGGCAGAGGAGGCTGAAAGGGCCGACCTGACAAATTTATATTTCTGGGGAGGCTTTTGGGAATGACTATGTTTGTCCTTGACCTTACGCTGATCTTGTGCTGCAAGATTGAAAGCACCAGTTTCTTTTACTGCTTTCTTCTTTACACACTGACTTCCATTACTGAGCGGGTCTGTGTTTTTGACCTCACATTCCTTTTCGGTGAATTTACTGTCACCACCACCTTTACTGGAGATTTGATCGTTTGGTTTTGAGATGGTGTTGTGAGGAGCAATGTTTTCGACAGAAGCTAACTCATTATTTATTCGCTTTGAGACTGTATCGTTGTGTATCTGCTGGTTTATAGCTTTGGCTGCGTTCCTTATGAGCACCCTGTCCCTCAGTGAACACTCTGTGGAACACAGCTCTGGAGCAGGTCTGGAATCTGCTTGTCTGACATCACTTGACTTTTCCTGCTTGGTGCATTTGACCTCTGTTTCCTCCACGTCTTCCTCTATGGATTTATTTAGCCGGGGCTCAGTAGCGTGGTTTTTAGCCACTTGTGGAGGTGGAGAGGATGTGAAGGACGGAGCCTCCCAGTCAATATCACTGAGGTGTAGTGCATCAATAACAGCCGAGACAGACGGGGAAGCCACGGCCTCTGATTCTGGATGAGACAGAGGAGTGTTGGGGCAGTCCCCCACTCTGATATGGTCTTCCTTTGCTCTTCTATGCTGCGTATGATTCAGTGGGCTGCACAGATCCACCACTTCTGTTTGTTCTGTGTTTGAAATGGTGGGAAGCAGCATGTGTGGTTGAGTTGAAGAACTCTGAAGGCTCATCTGAGCCAAGAGGTCGGTGATGCCGTCAGGGTCATCGGATGGCTTCTCTTTTTTACTCTTTGGTTTCTTTTCTGTAAAAGGAAATTGAGAGTGTGGGTCACAATTTATTACAGCAGGACACAATCTTATATCATTGAGACAGAACTAAGTACTGAACAAATAAATAAACACATGGAAATATAAAAATAGCAAAATTATATACAGAGTAACAGGATAAATACAGTGTAAGACACACGGGCATTTATTTAAATAGTCAGAATCTGGATCTTGTGGTTGACTGGGAAAGTTAAACAGCTTTAGACTCTTCAACTTTATTTTCTGAATGAATTAGCCGCTACTCTGAATATATTCACTCCATTATCTTTTGATTTGCACATTTGTCCATCTCAGTGGCCACTTCTACAAAACTAGGTATTAGAGCGTGGAGCTCTACAGCAGTGACAACCTGCAGCAAGTGACAGCTAGGCCTGTGAGACAGACACCTCTCGGCTGCATCAAAGACTTTGCTGTGAACAATCCGAGCTGCCAAACTCTATAACTTCAGGTGTCAGAGCAGCTGTAATAGACACCTTTGAAAAACAAGCCAACGCTCGACGTGGCTTTGATCAGAACACCCGTGTGAGCCCAGCGTGGGAAGTCTGCAAGCCTGTTAACGGCTGCGATTTGACAGGACGTGGAAAAAAAATTTCCTGTCAGATATGGTTAACTTTCCAAGACTAAAACACAAAAAAGGTTGATATTGATATATTGAGATTAAAATTATAAAGAGTGGTCTTACTCTTTGTCTTGTTTTCTTCCGCCAGAGCTTGGTCTCGCAGGTAGCTCTCCACCACCTCTGGGAAGGCCACATGAAAGAGAGCCTCTTCCTCTACCGTCCTCACCTCATGTTGATCCTCTGCAGGCCGATCCTCAGGAAATACGTAATGCTCTTCAAAAAGAACGAGGAAACACCAAGGTCAGGTCAGATTTGCTATAAGTAACTAGCTGCTCCTCTATCTGTCTTTATCGTGCAGAGAGACATTTATTTGTTTGTCCAGATAAATACATTTACAGTAAAGCCGTCAGAGAAAGATACAGGCCTGAGTACAAAACATAAACATTACGGCAATAGATCGAAATAAACAGGAAGCTTGAAATGTAAATAAACTATGTGCACATCCATATTTTTTTATACAGAAACATTTAAACAATTGCATCCTTTTTAATCAGAAATTAAATCAAAGCTTTGGCAACAATTTACTTCACATGTTTTTTTAAGGGGAGGTTTTGGCAGTTAAACCCTAAGATTCATCAGAAATCAATCTATTTCCAACCAACAACCCAATATCTGTCTGAATGTAGACATAGGACAGTCAGGGATACTTTAACCAGGGGACCAAAGTTTAAATTAAAGCAGGTTTGGATAAAGGAACATAAGAAAAAATTTGCTTCCATTGCAAAACCTTGCATTTCTAACCAAAGACTGGGTTTGTGATATGAGAAATTATCAGATATATATACGCCCACTATCTTCCCTGTATTTGGTTTAAAAACAGTTTATTTTTAAAGATGTGACAAGGGACCACTTTAGTTATTTGCTGATTGAGATGTTCTCAGGCCAATCACGTCAGACAGGGCTTGTTAGTGAGGTGGACTTTGATACGACAGAATTCCCAGCCTGGGGAGGAAGCCACTTTAGCACCTAGTGGCTGTTGTGACTGATCTGCCACCTCCGAGCCCGACCTCACAGCCAGGCACTAACAGACAGGCCGGTGACAAACACCCCGCACCCCAGCCTCCGCTGAAACGCAGCAGTCGCGTCATTCACGTCAGAGGAAGTGTTGTCGGACGTAGTTCCTTCCTCTCGTCCTCTACATCTAAAGGAAAACTGGTGAAACAAGATTCAAACTGACCTGGTGTGGTCCAGATAACTTCAAAGCAAGCGATGGAATTCCTCACTCTTGTTTTCCATATTCTTTTGAAGGAAAAAAATGCATCATTCTTAAATTTCAGTGCATCACAAAATATATTTATGTTCTGAAAACAGAACTTGTGAGACTACCTGAGCGGCTTGATCTGGGAGGACATTCCTTTTCCATATTTCCTGTTCATCAACTCTGTGTAGGTGATCAGGACTAAAACCTTCTCACTGGTGTAGTGCTTGGGCCACTCCATCTTGTCATAGGCAAATTTCTGGAAAACAAATAGAATTATTTTACATGCAACAACACATCAAAGAGTCAACTGAACAACTGACTGAACAAGAGATCAACAACAAACCAATTACCTGCATCGACAGTATATTTGGCTGTCTCCTCTTGAAATGGGACACAGGCTTATCTTTGGAAACCAGAAACTCACAAATGATCTGAAAAATGAAATAAACATATATACAAGTTATTATGATATTATATACGAATAAATTACTTATAAACCAAAGCAGCCGTACCTCTGTGAAAGGGAACTGTTGACTTGCCAGTGTTTTCCTTAAACATAAAAACAAAACAGTTGAATAGACTACTTGTGATTATTGTCCTTTCTAAATATTCTACTAATTGAAATTCTGTGAGTCAGTGCTGATGTCTTGTGCCCGAAACATTTAAAAAAAAACTAAATATATCAAGGTGAACTGCAAAAAAGAGCCTCTTGAATGTTTGCTAGCTAGATGTTTTCAGAATGTCACATACTTCCTGATATTAACCTCCAGAGAAAAGGCCTGGCGGGTCTGCTCGTAGCGGTGCCAGTCACAGGGACACTCGTAGTCAAAATCCTGAGGTTGGCAAAAATGTGTACTGTCGCAAAGCACACAGCCGCGGCGCTCGTGTGCCTTCGCCGAGCCTGAAAACGAAAGAGGACGAGTCAGAATAAACGTTTTACAGGAGCCGGAGAAGCGTGAGAAAAGAAAGAGGAGAGGAAAAACAAATACCTAACATACGACTGCAACGTGGGTGTAAAACCAGAGGTGTGTTCAGACATCTCTCACATACATGTACGTGTCACCGTGATGGGTTAAATGGCTTTAAGATCAGCTAGTGTGAGAAGTTGGACACAAGCATATTGCTCAGCACCTCTTATCAAGTTCAGTCACAGGTCGACACTCACCAGGATGTCGACAGAGGAGGCAGTGAGGAACTTTTTTCACAACTCGCTCAGACACACCGGTATTATCCTCCTTCCACTGGATGAATCTGAAGCAGCGAGAGAAGAGGGACAGATTCAATGCAACACAAACACAAACGTTATGTCCAAGAAATATAGGGGACATGAGAGGATTTAGTCTCTTACTTCTGCAGAAGTGTTTGTTCTTTAAGTGTCTGGATAAGTTTAAGCGCTTGCTCTTTACCAACACCGGGTATGCCCTTTGAGGAAGCAACAAAATTAATTGTTAGCATTGGTCCTTCGTGTCAGTGAGTTGAGTTTGAGAACTTCAAAAGGGTTGTCCCTACCTTAGGAATGTAATCACATCCGAGGAGGACGGCCAGACCAACCATGTTCTCTCTGGACAGCTGCAGCTCGGTTTCCACACGAGAGGTCCGGTAACAGTCCACTTGAGGGTCCTGGAGAAAAAATGAGTTAATACTGTGAGGAGAGGAACGGACACGGATAGTTACAGAGACGGGTGAAATAAACATAACAGTTATGTTGTAAAGGCTGCAAGCTAACGGTGATGTAAATTATTTCTCCCTTTCAGTAAATAGTACAATACCGATGACCAAATCTGAAATTCATTCATTAGTGGTCAAACTGGTTATTTTGCCTATTAGTCATACAATAACGTTGGTTCCAGTTACCAATCACAGAATACTTTGAACTGAAGAAGCCTCCAGTCGAGAGAACTGGGATCAGCTTTCTCCAGCTGCTGTGCACTGTCCGTTACTGAGATCAACTTTGATGAACATACTCTGCTGTTCATATTGAAGTTCCTGTAGACAGTCCGGGCTCCATAGAGGAAGACATCTCCATCGTTGGTGATGCAGCCGTCCACCAGGCCCTGGGAGTCCAGGTAGGCACACATGGCCTCGGCCTCCCCGGCAGCCGTCACCCACGGCACACCCAGGTAGTCCAGCATGTCTGCACACTGCAGAAGCAGGGAAGAGACAAGAGAGTGCTTATTAACAACATGACAGGATTATGACTTAAACATTTAAATACACTCATTATCTACTCACCAATATGCCAATGTAAGGGTGGGTGAAGTATTTGAGTCCACACCATGTTCTCAGCCTAAATGTCCTCTGATATCCCCCCTCAGATGGATCACAGTGGACATTTAGGCTAAACACATGGTGTAAATGACATTGATTATGAATGTAGGGGCTTACTGACACTTTGATGACACCACAGGTGCAGCATGGAGGCATTCTATGTTTTTTTTCTGTTGTTTTATTACATCTGAAGATTGTATCAACATTTACTTCAATTGTATTGGATTTGGCTGCAACACTGTTTACCCCTGAAACTCCAAACGTGTTTTGCGGACTCAAGCACTTCACCCACCCCTCCATCGGCCCAGTGGTGTGTAGATAAGTGCATTTAGATGTTTTGGTGAACTATCCCCTTCAATATTAAGAGGTAGCAGGAAAGAGAAGGAGCCACCGACCTCCCTGAGCACAGCATTGAAGCGCCCCCTGCTGGTGCTCGCTGCAGACTTGGGGGCAGAGTTCTTCTTCTTGTCTCCCCCGAATCTCACGTCCGCCCTCTTGCTCATGGTCTCCGCTTTGAGTTTGGGGGCTTCTCCCTCCATGACGAAGACGAGCTTCACCCCCATCAGCGTGAGAGAGGACACCCTGAAAAACAAGTTCCTGAAGTAGAAGAAGAATTGACGGGTCAGAAGTGAAGCTGCAGATTAAACAATGGAGATCAACCTGCAAATTGTGAAAGATCGTTGGGGGGGGGGCTTCACCTCAGATGGGGCTTGGTGACCCTCCCCATCATGGCCTGGACGTGCTGGGCCTCGCACACCCACAGGCTCAGATCCACAGCCAGCGTCTTTCCGCTCAAACTGTACAGAGGCACCGACTCGTGGACCGGCTCCAAGATGGACCACAGGCCGTGAACCCCCATAGCGACACCGGGATCAGGGGGGGTTTCAAAACCGATTTACCGGAGAGACGAGTATGAACGAAACATCAACGCGACACAAAACCAGAGAACAACGAACTGGGGATTTCAAACTGTGGCGCCGCTGGGCCGCGTCCCGCTTCGTTGAGCCGTGCCGCCTTGTTCCTGTATTACCCGTGACACTGGCACTGACAAATAAACTTAAAACAACAGCTTTGAAACAATTACTTAATAAAAACGTATGTGCAGTAATGAATAGCGCTGATAAACTCGTAAACAATGTATTCTTTGGCGAACAAGGGGCTGAGAAGGATCCTACTTCAACAAAGTGGAACGAGCTCCAATATACACGTCATATTAACGCGCCCTCGGTTGCTTGTTGCCATAGACACGGCGAGACAGCCAGCTCAAACCGTGGCAGCTCCTCGAGGAACTTCCGGTGTCAACAGAACCTGCCACTGATGTGTAAAGGCAGTTTCCACAGCTGCCTCCCTCCACATCTGTTCTAATCTTGTTCTACTGTCTGTGCTCCAATGAACTGTATTTTAACACGACTGAGATTCCCAAATAACCATTTTTTCCTCTCAACATCCAGATATATTGGTTTGTCATCTGAACATTTGCTTTAGGGGTTGAGTTCAACTTTAATAGGATTTATTAATCATGGTATGGGTCCATGCCATGTTCATGTTTTTACCTTTGTCTACTGGCAATTCATAAGATGTGCCTGTGCCACACTTCAGACTCCTAACAGCGACACAGAACAAATAACATACTAATGTTTTTAATAAGCCAAAGAATCCAGTGTCCATGAAAAAATAAGTCAACTAGTCAGCACATACTGTAGATGAGCGCCTGGCTACACACACTAGGTTTCCCTAAAGATCAAGGAGAACAAGGTAAACAATGTGTTTTTTTCTCTTAAGTATTGTGTCTTCATATTGCTTAGTAATAGTTGTTGGTTTTTTATTGTGACTTGTCTGCATTTCGTGCAACAAGTGACAAGTGGACAGTTCACTGCATTACCATCTGTAAATTCTGGTATATCCACATGATTCAATATCTGATTCAATATCTGGTCTTTGCTGCAGATAATCAAATCGAATAGTTCTTTGAATGTATTGCTAGTTTTCTTTCCTTCACTTGTATTTAATCCAGCAGCTAGTAGAGTCAATTTTAAGGTGTGTTAGCTTACAGTGTTTTATATTACAAATCAGGTCAAGACTGCTAAGGTGATGTAACCAGTTTCTGATTCCATTCTTTCTCTATAATGACCTTTATCCAGGCATCATTTCCAGATGTTGATAGAGAGATTGCTATCATTGACTTATGCAGCATCTTATTTAGAAATCAAGGCAAGGATAAAACAAATGACCATTTGTACTTTGGTTTATCAAACTTCACTCAGGCACAGTATCAGTCAAACTGTAACTGGTACATGGGAATAAAGTCTTTGAGTTATTATCTATCAATAGACACCGAGTACATGCATACGGATCTGATTGATGTGGAGCTTTAAAATGATCTGATAAGCCTTCATAAACCACTATTGTTTCCTTTGATGCCTCCTCCAAACAGTGTTGCATCAAAGCGCGTTGACTTTCCCTATCAGTGGCAGGTTTTGACACCGGAAGCGTCTCTTCGAGCTGCCTCTGCCACCGATTTGCACTGTCCCTTTACCGTAGCTACGAGGCGATTGTCTCCAGACTTCTCCTCTTGTGAGAGTTCTCCAACCATGCCGCCTCAATCTCACATAGAGATCGTCGGCCTAATTAAAGACAGTCCTTTCCACGTGGCCAAAAGCATTGCTCAGGTAGAGCGGTTTGATTTATCCAGCTTCTCTCCGATCTGTAGTTGTTTCGCACATGATCACTAACAACAACTCCATGTGCAACAAACAGGGACTGAAGCAGAAGTTTCCACAGGCGTTTCAGCGGCCGTGCATTCAAGGTCTGTTCGAGTTGGACTGGGACCAGTACCTGTGCGAGAAGAAAAGGGTAAGTCACACGTTTTATATGTTTCGAGTTCAACTTTCAAAAATCAATCATCAGAGTCGGAGGAGTGAGATTTTTTCGGTGACAAGGATCTATTGGCAGAAAGTGAATATAAATGTGAACATCTAAATTGTACAAATTGTGGTTTTCTTTAGCTTAGAATCATCCCTTTAATGTTTAAATACTTGATATCTACATAAGGATCAACAATTCAACTAAACTAATATGGAAGTGCATATTATGTAAAAACACCTGTATGGTGCATTACGCGTGTTATGTGAAAGTATAGAAGTATGTTTAAAGTCTCTAGTAAAGATGCTCAGTAGACATTAGAATATTGACAATATCAGTATTATATTGCTACTGTATCACTGTTATGTTATAAATGTATTATTTAATTAATATAAACTGTAAGCTTGTGGAGTGACATTTATTTATAACAGACAAACATCTGAAATATTATGTAGTAGAAATATTTATTATTGTATGCTTTTAAATATTCAACAATTATAATAACGACAATAATAATATAGTGTATTTATATAGGCCTTTTTTACATAGGAAATTTCTTACAAAATTACAGTAAAGGCCCGGTCTCCCTTCAGCCTCGATCTGGGTATAACCTGCTCCAACCATCTCGACTTCAGTACAAGTACCTCAAAATTATACTTGAGCAAATGTTCTTTGTTGCATTCAGCCATTACTCTACATCAAATTAATTCATCTGACATGAGTACTGTTATAAACGATGTAGGTGACTGTGTGACATACAGCGCCTCGATGCTCGACTATAGAGCTAATAGCCACCCACGCAACTCAATACTGTTCTAGGTGTGACATCGTGGTTATTCTGAAATGCTGAGTCACAACACTTGTTCTTGCAGGAGCTGCGTGGTGAAGTGTGGCAGTACTCCAGCAGCCTGATGTGCTTCCTGGACGGCAGTCTCCTTGGTGATGAGAAGCATTTTGCCGACTGGGCAAAGACTCACTGGGATTTCACTTTGACTCGGCCACTGGCTTTCTACGAGGCTCTTACTGAGGCGCACTACACCAAAGTGCTCCAGATCACTGGGGTAAGTGAACTCCACAGTCACATGAATGACACTGTATGTGTGGTACAAAATGGGCACATGGGGGCAACATTTTCTGTCTTTGGTAGCTTTAGTAATTAATAATTAATTAGATGACCCATAAATTATACTATTTGCAGTCTTTTTTAACAGGAAATAAGTTTTTGCACATTTGAGATTGTTTATTTCTTATGTACAAACACTTTTTTACTTCAACCTATGCTACTGATTTTTACTTTATACAATGTCATACGAACCACTAATGTAAATACTCACAATTTTTATTTAATTGTTTTACTTTTATTCTATTGCCTTCTTAAAATATTTTTTATTCTCTTGTCTACCTCATTCTGACTTGTCTGCTGCTGTAATTACTGGATATGTTTTATCTTATTAATATGCAAGCTATGAGTTTTTGTCTCAAGGCTCCAGTCGTTCATCAGTGACTCTCACAAGTAAACAGAAATGTCTCTGTGCTTTCATTATAGCATCAGTTTGTCTTCATGGACATTGAGATAGCAGGAGAAGCAGCGGGGAGGTTGTTGTTTGAGGTGAGAAAACTCTGACCCACTAAGGATCCACATTCATGTGTTTCAACATTGTTTACCTCCGATGTTATATCAGCCTTTGTGCTTAGAGGTGACTGAGGTTCTCAAGACACATTGTCCTCCTCCTCCTCTCCCCCTCAGCTGTTCTCAGATCTATGCCCAAAGACTTCTGAGAACTTTAAGGAGCTGTGTACCGGAGAGCGAGGTCTGTCGCAGAGCGGCATTCCACTCTGCTATAAGGGCTCTCTGATTCACCGGGTAGTGCCCAACGGCTGGGTGCAAGGTGGAGGTACTGGTTTTCATATTCGCTGTTGAGTTTTAGAATTTGTTGTGATTCACTCTAAAGGGATACTGTAGATGAGAGACCTACTTCAATATATTATCAGTACTGTAAATGTGAATGGGATTGAGATGATTGTTTTAATCAATTAACAAAATGTAAATGTGGCATTGCAGTTAACTGTCTTTGAGTTTATCCAACTCCTCTAAATTCCTGGCCATCAGGTCGATATTTTTCTTAAAGAGCATGCTGGCCAATCCTTGTTTATATCTGTTAAAGCATCTGAAATAATCAAAGTACGTCACCTAAGTGAGAATGAGAAAGTGTGTCAAGGCTGTTTTGGAATATCATTGTGCCACTAGATCAGGGTGATACTGGAAAAAACAACAACTGTATCTTTCACTGTTGTAGATATTTATCCAGGAAGTAAAGGCGATGGAGGTGAATCAGTCTACGGACCAACTTTCGAAGGTAAAAACCCATTCTAACAATTTACAGCGATAGTATTTCCATGACACCAAACTGTGCATGTGGAGATTCATGGATTTATTTGTACGATGAAGTTCACCTGCTGGTTTTCTCCTTTCAGATGAAAGTTTTGCTGTGCCTCACTCGAAGCGTGGAGTTCTCGGGATGGCCAATAAGGGTTCCCACAGCAACGGATCCCAGTTTTACATCACGCTGCAGCCAGCAACTTGGATGGACAGGACCTACGTCGCCTTTGGGTTTGTGTAACACATACAGTAATTTTCCCTTGTCTGTGCAATCTTTTTTAAAATTGTACTCAATGTCTTTGTTTTCGTTCCAGACAAGTAGTGGAGGGTTCTGAAGTCCTCAAGAGACTGGAGGAGATTCAGACTTCCAATGAAAGGCCAAACTATGAATGTAGAGTTACGGATTGTGGAGTATTAAAACTCCAAGAATGAAGTTGAAGCAGTAAAATAAACCCTAAGATATATGTAATTAACAGAAATTTAAAAAAAGTATTTTTGCTTTACTACAAAACCTTTTTATTTAATTGTAAATTGTCACTTTGTTTCTCATGAAGTAAATTGTGTCCTTGTCCTCTAGGTTACTTAAGGGATCCTAATTAAATCTATGGATGTGGTAGACATTAGTACACCTATATTAAGTTTTATTTGCATTCTTAAAAGTTATATTTAATAATATTGATTAAGATAGAACAGATAAAGTTAGACATTTTGTTGACACTGCTGTCCCCTGCTGTTCATATTTAGTAACAGCAACAACTCTTCCATAAACAAAATAAATAAATAGAAATAATAAAGGTTTACATTTAATCTGATGAGAATATAATTAACCTATTAATCAAGTATCATAAATTATCAGACGTTTAATACTTTATAACCATTGCAAGGCATTAAAAATATACTTGACTTTATTTTATGACCTAATTTATTTTTAAAGAGGTTAAATTTGTCTATTTTTAAAGAGGTTGAATTAACTAATTAACTTAGGTTAGGGTTAATTATGTGAATTGTGGTTAGGTTAACGTTAGATTTGGGCTTGAATTGGTCATGGTTAAGGTTAAGGATAAGGCTTTGTTTAGGCTGTCCACAATGAATGGAAGTCAAGGTAAAGTCAGGATAGCTGCGGAAACGGGTGAGTATGTGTTTATGTACTTATATTGAAGTGATGACTGTAAGGGAAATGTAACATTGTGACCACAACCTGTTCATATTTATTTCCCCTTTGATTGATCAAGATTGAATCTCATACAACGTAACCCTGATCATGCTGTATCCTGAACTACTGAATGAATCTTGGCCTGGTTGCTTTAACTAAGGCATTGTTGTTTTCATGTCATCAGAAGATCCCGACCTTTGACTTTGTAACAAACCAGAGTGGGAGGGGTTAGCCAAATGTATAAAGACAAAGAACTGTTTCCCATCGGTGTGCCTATTATAAACCCACCTTTGTTGTACGCACCATACTCTGAGCATTAAAGTGTGACAATACTGTAAGAGGTTTGTGTCTCGTTCATTGTTGTTGAGGTGGGATTGTAGAAATTGCCACAACAGGACATTTTGGGGTAAGTTAGGACATTTTTCATGGGGCTATTTAAGAGGTTAGACTTGCTTTTAGGGTTAGAATCCAGTTCAGATCAGAGTTAACCAAGAAGAGACTAGCCCAGTTCTAGCAGCTCTGCAGTGACGGCCTGTTACACACAGGATTGACTCTAAGCTTCTCCTCCTGAGATCCTTTTTATTTCCCTTTCTTTTTATAATTTGAACATGCTTCTTTTTTACGTCTTAAAATGTATTCTCTTCTTGCTTTGAATGTCACTTGTATTGCATGTAAAGAACTTTGAGCTGCTATACAAAATAAAGTTTATTATTATGATATAGTTTGGTTTATTTAATTGTGATGGCTAAGGCCCTATAAGCGAGATTTCAAATTGGCGCCCCCCAACATACACACGCAAACTGTCCTGCATCCCAGAGAACTTTTGGACTGTATACAGATGCACACACAGGCAGACAAAATTGTAGGCTATAAAAAACAATACAAATATAATAAAAAATATAAAAAGAGTCTGAAATCAGCTGAACTGGTTGCATATCATGTCGACAAAAATAAACATTAATTATGTCCACAATCGGGGTGATTCTTACCTCTATATTGTTCTTTCTTCTCCTCCTCTACTTTGCGGTGTTTTCTGAATTGTGCACCTGATAATTTAATCTTTTTTTGATTAATCTTTGACTCTAACCGCATACTATCACCGCAGCGTGTACGTCAGGACTCACCTGAGGCGGAAGTGCAAATTCTGTGCGAGCCGCCGCCTGACTGTTCACACAGGGAGCCATCCAGGAGGATGTTTTAGATGCTGGTTTGCTGTCCACGGAGCTACGGGGTGGTGACATCAGCAGAAATTACCTTTTGATGCGAACCACTTAAAAACTGTAACTGGCTAAACAGCTGACAATGATGCACCTATATATAGTACACTGTTACACAAGTACAGTTCTTTTTTTAAAATCCATTCTCACGTTTCGTAATTCATAGTTGGCCTCCAGAAAGTTGGAACAACTGCAAAAGTTATAGGAATCTGAAGCTGTTTTTCTAGACATAGCACACCTACACTTTGACAAGTGCATATTTTATTAACACTATTTCAGGTGATTGAATGTCTACTGATGCATGTTGAAATGATTTAATTCTTTGCTTTGGGTTTTTAAGCTATACTAGGATTAAGGTGTAAATAGAGACAGTTTCTCTATTTGAGAATATTTGCTGGTTGTACATCAAATTGCCCTTGAAGGATATTAAAGTTTTTCTTTTATGGACAACTTTAGTTAATCACAAGCTGCACAAACCAAGCAAGAGCAGCAGAGGAACCCAGCAGCCAGCAGGGGGCAGCCTCAGGACATCACATGGAAACAAGCACCAGCAGACTGTGATTATTGTAAGGCGTCAGAAGACATTACTACTACATACTGGGTTATTCTCTAAAAATAGGTTTTTAAAGCATGTTAAATCATCCAGTATCTAAAATCCAAAAGTATAAAAGTAACTTTTAAGTAAGGCTGTCAAATATATGTGGAACAGTATAAAATATTTTCTCTGACGTGTGTACCAAAAGCAGCATAGAATGACACGGACACACGATAATTTGTATATTATCCTATTGCGCTTAGTTCGTGCCGGGAAACAACAGGCGCTGTGGCCTAGTCGGTAAAGTAACCGTTCTTCAACAAGGAGGTCCCGGTTTGGAATCCCACTCTCTCTCTTCTTCATGTTCAAAATACTGGACTCTTAAAATTGGCAGGGTTTCTATCATCTATTAATTGCTAAATATATTCAATTAATTAAATATAAAAACAGGAAAAAATTAGATTAAATAAAAAAAACGAAAAAAGCTGTGCGCGCAATTCCTGTGCAATGGGCTTCTGCGCAGGACGTGCGCAATGGACTTCTGCGCAGATGTGCAGTAGGCTTCTGCGCAGGATGTAAACGCAGTTTTTTTTTTTATATTTATTTTGATTTAATATTTTTTATATATTTTTTTTTATTTCATTTTTATTTTATTTTTAATTTATTTTATTTCATTTTTCTCCGCGCTGGTTCAGGGGTAAATGATGCTGGTCTTCACAGGTGACTGAAGACTGAGACAGAAGATAAATAAGATAAGTCTATTAGAATAAAGGTAAGTCTTGAGTTGGTCAAGGTTAAAGTTGATGAACGGAAGTCAAAGCAAAGGATGACTGTGCCAAACTATCCACTTTCGTTTCTCTGCCGCCCTTCTTCTTCTTCTTCCTTCCTTTTGACGTGTCCGTGGATCACGTCCTCTCCACGCCCCCACCCCCCCACCATGAGAAAGTGCCACATGACCTGTCAAGTAGGAAGTGGAGCTCTCACTACCACCAACACATCCAGCAGCAGCACCAGCACCGAGCGGAGACCGAAGACTCTTTCCCCTGGTGCCACTCTCGACGTCCCTCCCACCCGGACACACACAAACACACACGTTTCCAGGCAGAGCAGCGATGTTGTCCGCAGTCATGTCCGTGAAGATGCTGATTTTCGCCGCAGTCGTGTCTCTCTCTGTCTCACCAGCCGCGGCGGAATCCGGTAAGTTTGCTCCTTCCTTCTTCTCCCTCCTTCTCTCTCCCTCTCCTCGAGCCGAGCCGAGCTAAGCGGCTAGCCACAGCCGGCCGTGTCCCCCCCCTTCAGCTCGGGGAAGACACCGCCGACCCCACCGGTGTTTACTTCCCTGTGGCGTGCGCCTCCATTTTTCGGCCACGACGGAAACAATTAGACGTGTCGCTTCCTCGCTGGACAGTTGTCGTCTCCCTCCCTGTTTTTTCTTAATTTGAGCTTTCACAATCGATAATTCGTTCCTTTGAGCGAGTTGACACTTTTGCCTCCACGCTGGAGAGTGGCTCTCAAGTTGTGAGGACCAGCTAACGCGTTAGCCGCCTAGCATGTACAGCAAAGGGTCCTAAACTCACATTGTGTAGCTGCTGTGTGTTGTGTAATGTCTGTTGTGTTTTGTGTGCGTGCGTGTGTGTCTGATCCAGTAGATCAGGTAGCACAGGCCAGATCAACTTGTTATGCAACAGCCTCTACATGACACACGCCTAACCCTGTGTTGTGTTCTTTTAATAAAGCCTATGGTTGTTCCAATCCAGGAACCTGTGTTATGACAGATTTCACTTTGCTGTCGTATGTCAGAGCCTGTTTTCTACAGCAGCCTCTGGAAAATCTACCTTCCTTTTCTTACCTAATGCAGGAATTTTCCAACTCTACATTAATTCATGTTCCCTCTTTGCAGATCCATGTTCCAGCCTGACATGTGCTACGTGCACAACCTCTCCAGACTGTCGCTGGGTCAACTGCACAACAGAAACACGTGAGTATCTGTGGTAAATGTGTGGCAGCAGGGTTGTGGACGGAGGGGCACAGGTTACTCTTTGTGGGCCAATTGTCCAGACAGCCGAGCTGCTTGGAGACATGATTCCTGGGTATGGAGGGAATGTATTGCAGTTGATGTTGACTTTTAGGTGATGTTATCTAAATTTTCCCAAAAATCCTGAAAGGACGCAGCTGTGCCGCAGTCGTCTGGCAAGGTGGACTGGTTCTGTGGATCTGGACAGGCTGGTGTGGGAGTAGATTATTATCTCCTTTTGTTTATAAGTTAGCAGGAACCCAGTAAATTTAGGTGTTGATCCATTTTCTTGTTTTTTTTTCTTTAACATTGCGAGATACTGTGCTTTTGACATTTGTTTTGCAGATTTCCCAGGAAATAATTAATCGATCTTCATGGGAAAAATAGGGACTGACGTTTATGAGGGTGTGCAATTTGGTTCAGGTCCAAATTAAAATGTGCATCATCTATCATGAACAAAACAGTGGTGAAGATTTCTGACTTCGTAGTGTGAGGGGGGTAGTTTGGGAGATTCAACACTTATATAAATATATAATCCAATGAAATGCAGGTGACGCAAAGCTAGTTGGTCATATCTTTTGAACGTTTAAGTCTAATGTGTGATTGTGGTATTTTTCTGCCCTTTGACTATGTCTCTATGTGGCCATTCTGTAATTTCATTATGTTAATGGCAATATCTGTCTAAACATAAGTTCTCTGGATATGAGAAAGCTCTCAGACATTACTACAGATGAAGAAATATGCTGCCGTGGTAGTTTTCAGAAATGTGCATATATTCGATAAAAAGGCGTTGCCATATCAAATCTGTGGCAGATTGTTTCCTGTGTCGACTGCTCTCTATTCACTGCATGCGACTCCTATGGTCATAGTTGTTTTTAAGTAGGTCAAGAGGAGTGGGTGCTAACGTGTTGTTCTCAGGGGTTGTAAATCATGTCACAAGTTTAGTAGATAAAACGGATAAGTCAACTTTGTTTTATCTGCAGGTGTGAAACAAGTTCGCTTCGGTTAAATCTGTGCTTTGTCACCAAAGATCACTAAGCAGATATTAATACAAGTGAGTGATTAACCTGTGTCACATTGGGTTGACAGCGTCTGGCCGAAACCTGCACCTTGAAGGTGAAAAAACTTTGTAGGTTGACTTTTGTCTCAGTTCAGTATGAGACACACTTGGGTCTTGTGTGACGGTGAAGAAGATGAGTACGAGAGGATGTGTGGCAGGAAGCCTGCAATATCATCTATCCAGGCCACAGAGGGAAGGAGAGGAAACTGTGCAGATAGGAAAGCAGATTAGTTTCACATGCCTTGTTATTCTCATAATTTATGCCTCGGGTGCCGTCTAAGACAAGCGTTAGCTTAGTGGTCATTAAGCCTGAAGAAGTACAGATCATGGAACTTGTGTTGTCTCCACTGTTACAAGTTGGTTAATCCAAAATCGGTTCCTCGATCAGTTTACAAGTTGTTTTACCTCATGGGATTGGACATGTGCCCAGTGAGAAGCTTTGATTCCCTGCAGGACAAAGCTACGTTGAGATTTGATGACCCCCCCCTGCTTTGTCCTCTGATCAGTCTAATGATTAATTAAATGGTTGAACAGGACAGACAACAAGACAATCATTTACATCGTCTCTGAGCCGAGAGCGGTGTAATGGTTAAGCTTATTGTACTTCAGGAGGAAATGAAATCATTATCATTTGATAGCTTTTGATGTGTATATTCTATATAAAAGATTTGATGAGCAGTTTTAAGATTTTTTTTCCAATCGATTAGATTAGTTGTTTTTTTTAATGTGTCCACATGTTGAAAAGTTAGATGTCTCTACTGCTGGCTTCCCAAAGACTCTCAGTGCAATTACACACCAGGACAAACAAGTCACACCACCCTTACCACACAGGATACAGGCAGTCGCTATAGTGCGGATCACCACTGACTGCTTTCCTCAGACGCACGCACACACATACATAAACACACAAATGTAAGACTAAAGCAACAGCGTTTCACTAGCTCAAGAATAGATCCACTATTCGATGGGAACTCAGCTCAAACCGAAACAGTTGGCTCTGGCCAGTTTTGATGCTCCTTGCAGAAGCACAGCGTAACCGTGCTGCTGCCGCCGGCTCACACATACCACATTGTCATTACCAGATTTATCTTTGGTTTAGGAAATTTGTGTAAACAAGCCTGTGGCGTCACGGCCGGTTGCTTAGACGCTCAACAAACTTGACACGTGAGTACACAAGTTCTGTCGTACTGGACACACTGTGGTTTGTGACAAAGCTTTTGGAGCCATGGGGCGGTTTTCTGGGGTATATTGAGCCCTTCAGGCGTTTCACTGGCCCCACCGACTTGGAGCCGTGGACGTGCCTCGTGTTGATGATGATGTCACCAGCTTGGGAAAGGGTGAGAGCCGGTCCTACCTTTCACAGCTGCCTGCAAGATAACAAACCTCTGACCCATCGGAGAGGGGGAAAAAAAAACCTCCTCACAGTTTGAACATATAGTACAATGTCAGAAAGAAGGGATGTATTTATATAGGTGACTTTAACACAGGCGACACTGTCAGAATGACTTTCTTACTTTACTTTCCCTTCATGAGTTAAACATGGACATTGATTATATGCGCTGATTTCTCTTCCTGCTAAATGAGTATGGTGAAAACTCATGTATAACTGCTATAAAAACAGGGAGAAGCTGTTCCATCAAAGAGAAACCATTATGATGAGTCAGATAATAGCAATAATAAACTTTATCTGTACAGCACCTTTCAAAACACACAGCAGTAGTAGCCAATAAACATTAAAAAAAAATCTTCTCAAGGCCACTGCACAAAGATACACAACCGGATACTAGGACCATAAAATAAATCCCTCTGAGCTGTGGAAAGTGTGGGCGAGTAATTTTTGACCCTATTTGGAGACGAAAGACAGACAATTTAAAAAATGGCTGCAGCGAAGTTGATGTCGGTGTGTCAGTAATTTATGAGCGGCCATCTGGTGGGAGTCGTAAGGTGTGGTCTGAATTATCATACAACAGGAAGAGAAGGCCTTTTCACAGCACCAGGTGCACCTCACTGAGTGGATTCTGCTTCCTTTATGGCGTATTTGAGATGATAGTGCCAGTGAATACTCAGAGAGATTTTAAAATCAACACAAGGAAGAGGTCAACGTCCTCCTTCCTCTGTTGCCAGATTCAACCAATGTTTCTGTGAAAGGGTCTTTTCACTTTGAGGTTCAATACCTGTATAACAACATTCCACAGAGGGCTGAGACAGGTGAAGACAAAGATGTGTTTACCGTCTTCTCGTTCAAACGTCCTTGTCTAGAAAGAACTGGATTCTGAAGATTTAGATGAGTCCTGGAATAAATGAGGGTTAAAGAAGGCTTTTGTCTAAAGAAGAAGAGATGTGTTAAAAGCAAATTACTTTCCAAATAATAATGTTCCTATACCTTAAGACATTCAGTTCCAAGAAAAGTATCAAAACCTGAAACACTCTCTTTTCTAGTTTAATTTTGACCATATGTTTCAACTTTAACATTTTTCAAATTGTTTAAGTTAAAACTAATGTAGCTGTGTGGGTGTCTGTAGTAATGATTGCAAAACAAACTAGGGACAGTTGATTCAAGCTTGCATTGCATAACAGCAGTAAAGTAAATATGTTATAGCTGGGTGTGAAACAACTCTATAGTCACAAGGCGCTGCCATGTCATGAATCATGAGTTCTACACTGTGACACAGGCCAAGTTGTTCCACTGGAAGACAAATAAACTGACACAACTAGTTGTTCATTTAATCTCACTATTGTAAGTTCATATTTTTAGATGAATTGGAGAAATGTATATCATTGCTACCTCTGTATCTCGACTTCCTCTGTTTGTGTGTTTGGGACTGGCCAGACTCCACCATAGGCCAAGCCCCCTTCCTGCTGTGGTTAATGAGTAAACAGATTATAAAATACAACATTGTACAAAGATGATCAAACTATAACTCAGCAGGCCAGCAAAATGCAGTAGTGGAATGTAATCTCTTACATTTTCCTCAAGAACAACTTGAATGCAGTACAATAATTTAGTATTTTCAATTATTTTATGCTGAGAGACAGGAAATATAACCAAGCGTTTCAAACAGAGACTGAAAAGAGGAGCTGCAGCAATGTATGAGTAAAATTGTGTTTTCTGGACTTTTCAAGTCAGAACCCAAATTAAAATTATGAACCAGAACATGACCTAAAATGAATCTTTTGTCTGTTTCAGCATTTTTTGGCTGTCTCAATGCAACCAACTTGACAGACGCCTGCTCCAACGCTACCTGTGGAGGTAAGTCTAACAGCAATATTGAAGTGGGTACCTAATGTGTTTTTTATTAACAGTTCTTTTAGGCCCTAAGGGAATCAGCAGACTTCATGTTTGTGGAAAAAAAACATTAAAGAGTATGAATGTTCTGCAGATTCTTTTTGGGTCTAGCTAAGCTCTTACTAAGGTGTCAGTTAACCGTCAGTTTCAGTGTCTTGGATCCGTCTCCCCTCCGTCTTCTTTGTTTGTGTCAAAGAGACCTGTAACATTATTTCCCTCCTGCCTCAGTGACACGCTGAGGGGTTGTTGTGTCGTTTCTGTGGATAACTTTGATGTTTGGTTGGTGTCTCTTGCTTTGCCCCCTTACAACCTGTCTTGGTGTTGGCTCTCTGTCCAGCTGTGGATCCTACTTCGACACCCAAGGCTTCGACAGTCGCTCCATCTCCGACTTCTTCCCATACCCTTACAACCCCCACTACCCCTGTTGTCCCGACCACCTCTAACAGCAGCACTGCTCAGCCCACCACAGGTAACCAGTGCCAGGAAACCTCTGCTACTCCCAGCTGCTTTCTGCGTCGCTCTATATACAAGGATTTAAGTGGTTGTCAGGAGTTTTGAGATATAAGTAATTGAATTCAGTTTATTTATTCTATAATCATCTCTATGTAGTATTTACTTTTGATAGATTGTCTTTCAACAAAGGTTAGTAATTGTTTTAAGGGTTTGCGGAATTATGGCTGGCCTAGGGTAAGGGTGTCACCCGGTCAAACAGCTTAGCAGTTTTCTCCTCCTTCTCTTTCTCATGATTATTTCAGGTTCAAAAACAAACTGAACAGAAAGTATCACAATGTTTTCATTTACAGCTTCAGAAAATGTAACCGTCATTGTCACCACTGCGAGCAGTAACACCTCCGTCCCCACTACATCGGCCTCTTCAAGTAAGTCTGACAGTGGGATGGTGCAAGAACGTTTTAATTCCTGCCCTGTAAATGGATATAAACTCCATCTTCGCTCTCACAGATGCAACCAACCCAAGTACCACGCCGGTGTCCCCGACCCCGGCCTCACAAAAGAATGCCACCTTTGATGCCGCGAGCTTCATCGGCGGAATAGTGCTGGTGCTGGGCCTGCAGGCGGTGATCTTCTTCCTCTACAAGTTCTGCAAGTCCAAGGACCGCAACTACCACACCCTTTGAAGCAGCATCCCGGTTGGATCGGCCTCACCGTCCCCTTCCCCGCCAACTCTGACCTCCCGGAGGAGACTCCCCACTCGGCACGCTCTCATCACTCGCTCGCCACTTGCGAACTCAAACAGTGTTTTCAAGCTGTTTTCCTTTTCATGTTTGTGCCACTTGTGATTTCGGCCTGCATTAGCACTGCTGTAGTTGGTGTGGAGGCACCCACGCATGCCTGTATGTATGATAAATAACACCGCACCAACATGTACAGTACACAGATCCCTATTGGTATGGCATTTAAGCCTGGCGCATATGGATTGCATCACGTGTTAGCTACTACCCACCTCCATCGTGCTGTTAGTCATCCTGCGAGAGGCCGTTTTCCAGCGGACTGAGGGAGGCTGGTGTTATTTACGGCCCCTCTCCTCGCCACATGAGTCAAAAGGACCAGCAGTAGCTTTCAGTGATGCCTGGGAGGAGGAGTATTTACAGCAACCTCTAAATTTTTTTGATTTGGAAACACTGTTTGAGTTCACAGCTTTTATTAAAATGTGACAATGGCGATGATTCAGTATTGCTTTCACCCTGTTGAGTCGTGGGCAGGTCCGTCCCCCCCCCCCCCCCTTCATGCAGCTGTATCCTATATATGTGTTCATAGATGATGTAAAAGAGGTGGGGTTACTTGAAGAGGGTATAAAAAGCAACACCCAATCATCTAATATCAGGAGCAACTGCAATCCCGCTTGTGAACAGTCTTATTTCGATGGACGTCTCCCGTGGCATTTCGGAGTGCGGTGCGTTTTCCGCAGTTGAATTCCCAGCGGAGATCTCTCGCCCAATAGGAGTTGTTAAAATGTCGCGAACTGCCAGTGGAGCGGCACAATGCAATAAATTATGTATTAAGTCCATTTCCCAGCCATTAATCTCCCTTCTGATCCTCACTGGCGTCAAATCTTACCCACGTGGAGCTGCCCCTGAAAAAAGGGTGAAAATGAACGATTGTAGAATATTTCAGAAGTGTTATTAATTAATGTGTTTAAAATAGAGTGTGTGGGGGGGGGGGGGGGGGGGGCCTTGAAGAAAATGGCGTGCACCTTTCTTGGACAGCGACAGCAGTGAAGTGCCTTTAATGTCCAGTATGACGTATAGAGAAGAGGACGAGTCTCCTCTTCCTGGCTGAGGCCCCTGAGTGTTATTGTGAGTTTGTCGGTGAGCAATGAGATCCGAAGTATCAGCAGCTGGACTGAAGAGCCTTTTATTGTTTGAAGTAGGAGGTAGATGTCACCCGAGGGCCTCAATCAGATCAATATTTTTTCCCTGTGAGTAGAAGACTGTTCAGTGCATGGTCTTCTTCTCACCGACTGTGACCTTGTAAAAGAGGATGATTATTAGATTTGAAGGTACTCTCTGGTTCGTAGCTCCTAACACAGCGTCCCAACATCCTCACTGGTCATATGTCAGCACTCAGTTGTGTATCAAATTGTGTTTAGTGTAAAAACAGGACACCGTGAGGATATCTCAAGACGCTCTTAGGAGCTATGAATGCTTGAGTGTACCTTTTTTTTTTTTTAAACATAATTTAAAAACTTGAGTTGAGATCTAAATGTCGGGACCGTGGTTCGGTCCAATGAGCGTCGCACCTCTTGATTCCCTGACTTTGCCGTGCAAGTGAGACGGTTGCTGATGGATGGCAAAATTGCAGCATCTAAGTGGCCAGGCTCATGTTGACGTCGCTAATTAGCTTGCTGCTAACAGTGTGATGTTTTTTCTTGTCTTTTTTTTGTCTCACCTGTACATAGGCACATCCTGCTTATGTTTATATCCTGGGTTTCACCATAAGGAAAAGGATAAATGAAGGAGCATTGATCAGAACATTTTTGCTTGTGCCAGCTCGTGGGTGTCAAGAAGAATATTTTTGTTGCATTATTGCATGCTGAATGCTTGGAGTTGTGCCCCCCCCCCCCCTTCCTTACATTTGCATATGCTCTTAAGGGGTTGGACACACTTTGAAAACCACTCTGATTATTTGTGATTTGCCCATAGGCTAGTTTAAAAGAATGCCTTGGAACCGTGTGCATTAAGCCAAAGTCCTCAGTTCTGGCATGGTGGATTTCAAACATTGCACTGACGAGCTTTGTTTAGTAACGTTGTCTGTGGAAATGTTTTTCGTGGTTCAACCCAAAAAAATTAGAAACAACAAAAAAAGAATCGGATGCTTGTTTAAATACTCAGTCTTGAATAGGAACTAGATACTGGATGAATAGTTTTGTATTATCTTGAGGAATTCTAAATTAACGACAGCAGATTTGTTTTCCTGTTTCCTGCATAATTTAGGGTTATGTGTTTTCTGCTGCTCACCATTGACACGCCTTTTAAACCTACGGTCACCTGGTGGCATTTATGCTACAGCCCAAAGACCCATGTATGAGAAGAGCAGGCTACAAAGTTTTTGCCTTAGCTGCACCCCCCCCCCCCCCCCCCGCATGAGGAGTCCCCTGCGCCCCTAAAACTTGATTTTTGAGTTTAAATGAAAAGCCATTGAGTGACCACTAACCCCAGTCACCGTGCTCTGTGCTTTCGAACTGGTAGCTGCATTCCTCGGCGTCACAGCGTCACATTTTGACATTATTGTGGTGTTTCAAAACACGTTTGTCATCCATGGAAACCAATAGACGTCCATTGTGCTACGTCCGTGGAGCAGCTTCCTCCTACAAGTCACTCAGTCCTTGCACCTCTTAAGGAAAAGTGCCTTATTCAGTTGATATCCATATACAGTGTAGTTGTAAAGTGATTATGCCACTCCTATTAAATACCAATGGGACTCAGCACTTTCAGACCCCCTGTGAAGTGGTTCTCTGTGTCGTATTCTGCTTGATTTTGTCTCGTAGCGCTCGGCCTTAAACTCCTTGATCAAATCCACCGAGCGTTCACTGGTGACGAGAAGTCTGGGAAGTTATCAGGTTGAAAAGTGGAGACTTGTCAGAGGTTTGACCCAAACCATAAAAGATTAATATCAAATCGATGTGATCGGCTATTGTTTGGCATAGGTTTCCTTCCAGATGGGACCCGGTTGTGTCCTTGACAACTCGTCACTCGCTCATCCTCTGGTGTTCTTTGCTGCAACATCTTCCCCCATAATGCAAACTGTCACATGATAACTTGAACTCCACTTCTGGATGTAACCTTCAATTATCTCGTTGAATGTCTTGTTTATTTTTGAATGACAAATTCTTCTTGGTCATGGAGGGCTATCCTTTCCGGTTTTCAGTCTCGCAGTGATTTTGCTTCCAAGAGCTACCAGTAAAAGGCTTTTTTTGATTCCCTCCTTTTGCATTGTGACTTTATTTTTATTTAGTGCCATATGTTTTTATTTGTACATTTATTTTTAATAGGCCATCAGATTTGTAGGTACGAATTGTCCTGCTTTGCTCCAAACCCACTTTAACACACATACACACAACATGTAGACCCTCGCAGGTGCCACATTGCCTCCCGAATTGTGTTGTGCCTGTTTTGCGCCCTTCTTTTACCTTTTTTATTTGTTTTTCTTCTGGCTTTGTTTTCTCGTGTTGCCTTTTAGTTTCACAATGTTAAATCAATAAAGTTTGAATATTGTCAAACAAATGACTGCATTCACCTTTTTATTTAACAGCAGTGTCAACTTTCCAGGAACAGGGAATTTACATGACAAATCACAAGTGGGACAAACAGCCGGGTCTCCATCACCATGGTCACAATTGAACATCCAGTTGCCCGGACAACAGAAGGTGTCAAGTTCAGGCTTTGCTTTGTGTTGCTCTTGTGTGTTCGTAGTTGAGGTCAACAGGTTCTCCCACTAAAAGATACATTTCATACTAGTATATACATCCCAGAACCCATCACGCCTTACCCACAGCATCTTAAACTAGCTATGGATCTGTTATAATCATAGTTATTTAATTTTCGACGCTGCACAGAATCCGACTGTTTGTTTATGCTCAGCTGATCAAACCCTTGCATTGCAAATGTAATGTGCTCAATGAAAAGGAATGGCCCCAGTAACAGTTCCACTATCGTATAAAAATATCATCAGATCACCATTACTCATGTATTGATGTGTCAGGAGTTACTGTTGTACTTGGTTGAGCTATTTTTTTTATATATAAACAGGACTGCAACCACTTGTTTTTGGTTATTGATATTATAACCAACATTTTTCTTTATTAATGGTTTGGGTTTTTGAAAATTGTGAGAAATTCACACTCACCAAGAGGGCAAAGTGAAACCCTTCGAATATATTGTCCAACCTCCAGTCTCATAAGTTTATATTGATCTAAACAGTTTTTTCCCAATAATTCGCTATTATCTAAAAAATCCAATTAGTTTTGTCACTAAATCTCTTACATCCTGTTTTAGAAATTCTTGATGAGTTTTCATTTTTGGACTGTAAACGTTTCACTCTAGCTGTTAATGTAATGGAGTAGAAATATTAAGTGTAATGAAATTTAAAGTTCAAGTACATTAAAACTACAGTACAGTACTTGTATAAAACTACTCATTGGTGAAGTTGGTTTCATATGTACCTGAGTCATGTCCTATCTTACTTCCAACAACATTCCAACTTTAATGTTTGTTTGACTTTTTAACATAATCTTTTAATCAAGTTTTTCCTTCGTCTCATGCCCTTGTATCTGATTGTGTTATTTAATATAGCTGGAGCCTCTTGAAAAAATTATTTAAAGGTATAACCATATTCCTGTTGACATATTTTGTATATTTTTCTTGTGAACTGTTGAACCAATCCTAGAAGTCACTTCTCAGAGCTACAAGGCCATGATATCTGTTGCAGGGTTACTGATAGACACCGCTTGATTTTGAGGCCTCACAACCCAAAACAAGTTCGTGGAGACACTAGTGCCCCCCTTTGGCCAATACGCACACTGTCAGCCCAAGAGTCGTTTACAGCATGTGGTCACAGCTTTTACAGAAGTCTAAATGACCCTGGTAAAAGTGTATCTGTTTGACAATCTCTTGAACTGGTGCTCACTTCCCAGCACAGTTGGTAAATGACACAACCTCCATATTTACGGTGTAGGATGAAAGTTAAAGGTGCAAAGTGTATTGCAGCCTTGACACTGCACACCCTTTTCTGTTCTGTATCATTTATATTCAAACTGTGGGAGTGGGATCTGGAACTAAAGACCCCCACCCTTTGTTTTTCAACTCTCTTGAATGTTTGCTGGTTTGTCCCTGACAGGACACACACGGTCAGTTTCCAGGGTCACGTGCAGCAAAGTTCTGCTTATGTGGCAAAAGCTCTAAGGAAATGTTAGTGAGATTGTGTGTGCGTGCGTGCACGGATGAACACATTCTTGAAGGGCGTGTGTGCGGACAGTACGTTCAGTGTGTTTGTGCTGAACAGATTGTTTTTCTTCCACCGGGCCCAGAGTTCCCAGCTCGCTCGATTTCCCAGAACCGGAGATTTTCAGGAGATAATGTTTTCTTGGACGACTGCTCCATTAAAAACAATCTGTAACTTTGCCGTCAATGGCTCGTATGCTAGATCTCTTACGGCCCTTTCTCTCCAAACTTTAAAATAATTTTCTCATTGTAAACTATATTTTCAAAAGACCCATGTTACACTGTGGACATTTCTTTATGTACGTGAAATAATGGCAGCAGAGCTTTGCAGAGGCAATATTCTCACACACCCAAAGCTAAATGCCTGACACACACTCATAGGTGCCCCGGCCTCCTGCACACCCCACTGCTGTTAAGCACCAGGCAAAAAGAGGGTGTGCAGTCACAAGGTATCCGAGTTGAATGGTCCTGAGAGCCAGGGAGCAGTAGGGGCTGGAGGTGTTGTATATGTCTGCATGGAAGAGGCTTGACTTTGGCCTCAGCTAACCTGATTGTTGTGTCCAGTCATGCTCTGTAATCTAATATAGTGACACAGAAAAATTGCATTAGGTCTAGAGTCTCTCTCTCTCTCGCTCTCATGCACCAGTTCAGCCCATGCAACCACCCAGTGAACTCTGGATCATGCCAAGAATACCAAAACTAAGCAATGTTGTCTAGATAATGAAATGAAAAAGGCTGAATGGACAGAGAGACAATAACAGTCAGCTGTTTTCTTCTCCCATGACCCAGAACCGTGGACAGGGCAGTAAAGGAAATCTGCTGTTTAACTTTCAGGGTTTGAGAGGAACCATTTGTGACGGAACAACCCTTGTAGAGTTGGTTGTGTGAAGATTTAAGGTCTAAAATGTAATAGATGATGCAATGTAACTTGACTGAGGCCTGATAATGAGGAAGCAGCTTCACGCACAGAGGGCAAATCTAAAAGCCTCGTCCACGGCCAGGAATGTGTCCGGTCATCTGACCGGCCTACAATTGAGACAGATGGCTATCATAATGTAGGTTTGAGAGTAGCGTGCTTGTTTTGGCTGTGAAATGGCAAAATCCTGTGGTAAATGGCCGTCCCTCCCACTTCTGCACAGCGATGCAGACCACATCCCTTTGTCCTGAGGTTAAAGTTACATTTACCCAGCTGTCCGGCCAGCGGCTGTTACAGAGTTCAAGCAGCTCTCCCTCTGTTCTACATTGTTCAGAACAGAAGGAGCTTGATGCTGCATATTTACTTTTATAAAGTTATATTTTAGCAGTGGTGATGCATCTGTATGTTGAGTCAGGGGTAAAAACCTTTACATACATCGGTCAAGCACTGCCACCTAGTGGTTCTTAGGGTGAAGTCACAATTCTGAGTGTTTTTAGTTGGCAGAAGTGAAAAGGTGAAAACATTTATTGACATTGTGTAAAAGTATAAACTTTATTAAAAATTGCAATCATTAAAAATAGATTAACGCAGCTTCATTTGAGATGAGATATGCTTAAACATTCCTCATTTAATCTGTTAAACTCACAATTGATAAACAATCTCTACTTATTAAGGATGCTGTGTGTGCAAGATTTCGTTTGAATCAATTGCTTATTGATTAGCAGACTTTATGATCAACACATTATCATACCCTGTGTAAAACTCTTTATTCATACTCTTTTTCATTTGTTTCTAAAAATGGCCCATTTGAGGAGAGAGGAAAACAAGCCGAAAGGAACCAAAATGGGTGTGGTGGTGTCCGTCCAGCTGTAAGTTCAAAGCCTACAGTCTTGCAGAGAACCTCACATTTCCCAGGAGAGGTCGTCCTGTTTGAGGCAGTTCCTGAATTTCTGGGTGTCTCGGAGAAGTTGCCGGTTGTTGTGAGCTGCCCCACCTCTCTTTCCCTTCTGTTTAGCCTCAACAAGAAAAGGAGCAGGTGGAGACTTCTTGGCGACGTATTCCTCAGCACGTGACTGATTCTGGGTCAATTTGTGCACCTGAGAAGAAGCAGAAGACCAAAAACATCAGACACTTAAAGCTATTGACACAATTAAGGATAGAAGTCACATACTTATATTTCTGTTGACATACAATTTACCCCTTTGACCCTCTTTACAATCCAACCTCTGATGGGTGTTCCACTTACTGTCTGCTGGTGTTTGCGGAGCTTCGTGATCTGGACTCCCTTCTCCTCCATCCTGGCCACCAGCTTCTCCAGCTCGCTCTGCAGTTCCTGCCTCTCCTCCCGATTGTGGGTTTGGTCGATCTGACGCAACAGATCCTGATGCTCACTGACAGACGAGAAAAAACAAAACAAATACAGACAGATCGTTAAAAGTGAAAAGAAAAGTTAGAACAAACTATTAAAATAAAGTTTGACTCACAAGCTCATCTGTCCGAGCTCGTCCTGCAGAGCCAGCAGCAGGTCTGACAGCGAGCCGAGTGGCTGATCCCTTTGCTCAGAGAGGCCGTCGGGCTTCTTCAAACCGGTGGGAGATGGAGAAAAGTCCTTCTGGAGGCTTTTCTTGACTCCACAACCGGACCTGTGCAGAGCAGTAACTCGCTCACACAGCTGGGGCTGGTGGTGCTTCATCATGTGGAGGATACTCTGTACGTTGGCGTGGACAGAGTGGCTTGGGCTAATTGACTGTGTGACAGGAAGGGAACAATAAAAAAAAAAAAAATGACAACAGCAAATATAACATATCTTTTAGAGTAATCAGAATCAGAAGTGACTTACTGTTCCTGCAACAAAGGGCATTTTCTTGCGGATTAGGCCGCTTGGTGATAACAGCTCATTCGGTTTAGGGTTTTTCTGAGGGAGAAGAAAGCTGGCATTACTATTATATTCTAAATACAAGTTTCTAATCAACTAACTACAGGAAGGTATTCGTGTTTATGGGCACCTTGATGGTCTTTTTTGTCCTTTTCTTTGGCTTAATCTCCTCATTAGTTGGTGCAGACAATTGATGGCTGTTGTCTAGTTCCCTCTGCAGCTATGGTCATGGAAATAATAAACAAGTAAAGTTAATTTATTTTTCCTTTGTAAGAGGCTTTGTTGACATTTTGCCATCATGTGACTTGAAAGAAACTTATATGTAACTTAAATAACCCACAAGAGAAATTATAGGTTGTGTAAATTTGATATAAAGACAATAAAATATGAGTAGATTGAAAATACAGTACGTGCATGTTAATGAAAATTAGAGAACTAAGTGAAAATGTGGATTCTGTGACCGACCTCGTCTGCTCTCTCCTGCACACGTTTACGCTCCTGCTCTTCTTTCAGTACTCTTTGCTCCAGAATGGCAAATTTCATCTGGAAGCAGAATGAAAAAAATGATCACATCATTCAGCTTGTGATGTTTAATGTTTAGACTTGTTCAATTGAAAACCGTGAATTACCTCTGCCACGCTTTGGGTTCTACTCAATTTGAGATACTCAGATTCGAGTTTGTCCAGCTTCTCCTGCTGAGTTTGAGCGTTTGAGCTGCTCGGCTGCTCGTTCTGGAGTGAAGCCTGTTGGGGAGATAAACAGGGATTACATCAGGAAACTCTAAAAGGAAGAAATGGTTTGGATGCAGTTACTTGTTATCATTTTATTCAAGATTATAGAACTTTTCGAAACAATAATTTCTCCAAATCATAATCCTAATAGCTTGGATCTATTTTTAAGGTTAGCTCTCTCAACGATTTTTCTTTCTTTAAGACTCTAGCTTTTTGAACTACCTGATTCTCTATGACAGCTTTCCTCTCCTTCTTAGCCTTTTCCACCATCTTCCTCATGTAGTCCAACTGCTTCTCAAGACTCTTACAGCGAGCCTCTGCTGACAGCAGCTTTGAGTCCAGCTCTGGTACCGAAAACACAGAAACAACTGTTACACAACATCGGTCACAAAGATAAAACATTGTGTGACCCCAGTAAACCACAGAGACCTTTCTCTTAGCTTATTTTTCTCTCTTACCTCTCCTGCCAGAGTTATTGGTCTCATGCAGGCCGGCTGCTCCTTGATTAGGCGTCGTGTAAGATGCTTTAGCCTCCTGCTGCTTTTGAATATCATGGGAGAACTGCCGGTAGCTCTTCTCCGCGTCTTTCCTCTCCAGCTCCAATCGCCTGATTTTATCCTGGAGGGTCTTCAGTGCATCAACAACAGCTGGAGAGAATTTAACAAGAAGGGAAGAGCATATCAGGTAACTGGAACATAAGGTGGGCGTAACGAGGAACATTACCCGACAACAGGGGCTGTGCTGTACCTCTGCTGTCGATGTTAGGGTTGGTCTGAGACCCGTGGAGACTGGGGATCTGCGGGTCCCTGCTGAAGGCTGAGGGGGCGGAGAACCCCAGCTGTCTTGGTACAGGTGCTATCCTGTCTGGAGGCTGGTAATAGCTCCCAATGTAACTGTTTTTGGAGGGCGAGTCTAAAATCTGCAGAAAAGAGAAGAAAACCCCATCGCATCAAATAGTCAGAGCCAAAAGGTGTGATATGTTCTGTTTGAGTTCGAGTCCCAAATAGATATTCAATCTACAATAATACACAACAAAGAAAACGAAATGCATGGAGTTGATAAAGTTCAGTATATTTCCAAATATAAACGATCAACATTAACTGGTCAATCCATCCTTCGCCTGTTTTCTGTGAGTGTACAATACTACATCATTGTGAGTGTTATTAAAGTCCCAGAAGCTGCAGGAGTCGCTGCTCTGCTAACGATTCGTAGAGGATAACAAACCGGTTTATTTACTAATAACGTTACACGAGTTAGCGACTTCATGCTAGCACAACTCAAAGCTAACGACGACCTCCATTTTTTGCAAGTTAACTTCGATGGACGTAACAAAACTGAGAGGGAAAAAAACAGCTAACAGCAAACAACCGCTACACGCTGACCATAGTAAACACAGCTAATATGTTAGCCACAGTCGCAGCTAACAGCTGATGAAACTGTTACCTGGTCGACAGAAGTCTCCATCCTGAGGGCGGCTCGTTCATACTTGTTAACAAATCAAAGCGTGGGGTGTTTTGTGTGTGTTTCCAGGCAGCTAGTGTGAGTTGTGGGTTGTTTTTCTGTCCCCGGCGGACTGCTGCAGTTGTCTGTTTGTGTTGTCAGCTGCAGGCAGTGCGCCTTTTTAAATTTCCCTCCTCGTCTCGACCCCCTCACTGTGGTTCCGCCTGCTGCACCGTCTCCTCCTCATCCGGCGAACCTCGCTTCTGAGGGCGGATCGAAATAAACACTGACACCAGTTCACATTTACACAGGATTTACACAACAAGGAAAAGGTCAACATTAAAATGAAATGGCTAATTTAACCTGCTCCCTTTTCTGGCTTCACAATGAAAATAAATAAAATTGAATTTGGAAAATTAATCAAATAAAAAATAAATGTTCAAATGCATTTAATGCTCTCATGAAGGTGTAGATAAAAAGATAGGTAGATAGATAGATAGATAGATAGATAGATAGATAGATAGATAGATAGATAATTATCACCTTGTGGTTTGCAATGCATCATATTATGTCAAGAAACTGATTTTGAAAGCACTGATTTTTGTTTTATTTCAGCAAATCTTCTTATTTGAAGATCATTCTTGATCAAGTAGGCTGTTGAGTTTTTTTCAAGTTTTTCAGTCCATCACCTGGTAAACATTAGCAAAGCATTATGCAAATAACCTGGTGAAGCAATGGGATGTATGTCTGCAGGGAAATAAGTGTGTTGCACTAAGGAGAGACTGTATTTCATAATTGAAGATTGTTTTACTATCAGGTTTCTTATGTGCACATCTGTAATAGATCTTATTCATGTTTATAAATCTCACTGAAGAGGGACACTGCATGTGGATAACTGAATAACATGTGTACGTAGGTCCATCATGTGCTAACACAGTGTGGAAAACACACAGGAGCACATGCACAGATGTTTAAGCATAAATAATGGATGAAACAATGACATAACTGTATGGCAGATGATTTGCAATAACAACTCCATGGCCAGACCACTAATCCAGATGATGACCTGTGCTCCAACATGTAACACGAAAAATTACTGTTTTCTGATAAATGTAGATTCATATATTTTCTTTGTTCTATCACTTGCTACAAACACCTTTGTCCCTAATCGTCTTGTAGTATATTGAACATCAGAATACAATTTCTGCTTCAAAATTAAATTCCTGTTGTGTAATTGTTATCATTTTTAATTAGTGTTCAGCTGATTGAACATGAATTAGGACAAATAGAATAAATAAATAACTCTCTCTCTCTCTCTCTCTCTCTCTCTCTCTCTCTCTCTCTCTCTCTCTCTCTCTCTCTCTCTCTCTCCTCAGTGTTTTTCTCACTTGTGCTGGATAAACAAGAAAGAGGAGGAGGGTGGGGGGCTGCTGCCGACGAAAGGCATGACGGGAGATGTAGTTCAGAGGCACCGCATCTTTTAGACACACACCGAGCGAATAGAATCCAACTCCCATGAGCACTTTACCCCACGAGCCTGGCAACTCCCCCCCGACCAATCGCCTGTCCGAATCCAAAGCGGCGCCGCCCAGCAGTGCGCAGGGCCCGCCGTGATTGGCCGGCCGGCCTTGCCAGTCAGATGTTTACCGTGCAGTGTCTGCCTACTGTGTGTTTGAGGCTGTTCGAGTGTTTTCTGTGGAGAAGCGTCCCGGAGCTGCAGACCTGCACCGAACAATGAGGAGAAAGTGAGTTTGTGACCGTGACACGCTGCCTTCGTCGCCTGATTCGTGTGTGGGAACCTTTGCTTGTCACCCGGCCCCTTGTTTCTCTCCGGTGTCTGTTGTTTAACGGGCTGTTGTCCAGAGCCAGTGAGGGAGGGCAGGGGGCAGATTGAATGGACCCCATTAATGGGACTTGAGCATTTTGTGTCATGACACGTCTGATCTCTCATTTAAAACCACACGAGCCAGGAGCCCGCATTGGTTCATTGAGGTTTGCAAAGGGAACACTTGAACTGGCAGATTATACTGGTAATATTAAAGTAAATAATCAGTGTAATGCAATGTGGGTCCTTATCAGGGCCTGGTACATCCAAGTGCTAAACTGGGATTTCTTCAAGAAACTCAACCAAGTCCAATTCACTTGTTTTTAGCACTTGGTTAAATGTGGGTTTAAATGCCCACATTTATGATAGAGCCTGACTGATAGTGATTTATTTATTATTTAGGCCTGTGCACATAATTAATGATATATATCAGATATGCAATGTCTGGCTATATATTCAAATATACTATCCATTATTCGTTTATTGTTTTACATGCGTGCTTAACATGTCACCATACATATTTAAGAAATTCCCATACATTTGCTTGTTTGGGTTATAGCATTTCTGACATGGTATGTGTCCTTTTGACCATTGAGATCCATGACCAGAGCCCTGTTGTTTGCCCCCAGGTCCCAGTTTGAGAGAGAGGATGACAGGGCTTTTGCTATTAGATCTCCCACCCAATGAGTTCAGATAAAGTGTCTGTCCTCTTTTAATTCCCTCCTTAAACACTGAACTATTTGGGGCTTTTATTTCCAGGGATTATTCCTAATTATTTTATTTTATTGTTTTTAATTTCTCTATTCAAATGCCATATGGTCCTACAGTGGTGTTTCGATAGCGTACCCACCCACCTATCCACATTAGCATCATCTTCAATAGTTGTTTGTTGAACACGCTGTGCTGCTGTGACTAAACCTGGACTGTGTCGTGTTTTGTGTTGTGTAGCTTGTTGTAAAACAAGCACAAGCATTAGTCCCGACGTGAAAAGATGGAAATGCTGGACCAAGAGTATCTGGGGAGATGGGATGGCCTGGGGAGCCGGGATGCCAGCTCCAGGACTGAAGCCATGGAGAACATCCACCTGGAGGTCATGAGGAAGGTGGAGGCTATTGGGCCCATAACTGCGATGGCCCCCTCGCCCCCATCCTTGGTAACCTCCCTGACCAGCGACCTGAACGACATCCTTGCTCATCTGCTCATGCTCTCCAAACGCTGTCCCTTCGAAGACGTCAGGGAGCGATGCATTCGTCTTCTACGGGCTGTCCAGGTAGGAGACTCCTATGATCTCTCATGAGGTGTTTGCACTGTGTTGCAGCACCACTCCGTGATCTGCCCTGTCATTCTAGCGTGTACGTTGTTGTTCTGCCCTCGTCTGTCCCTCTCTTCACCTCTTCATTAGCATTGCAAACATTGTGGTCGAGTCAGACCGTCTCACTTAGAGCGGTGCGTGTGCTGTCAAGTTGTTTACTCTCGGTGACACGATGAGACATGATGAAATTAGTTTTAAAAAGCAGCAAGTGCTCTGAAACCTTTCCCATCAAGGGCCATTTTCATTTTTAAAACATCTACGAGGGCTTGGGTAAATTATTTAGTGATTATGTCACACTAACCTCTCTGAAGCAAGGGCTGGAACATGCTGTTGACAGAAAAACCATACAATCCCTCATTTAATCACCTGCAGTCAATTGGAGGGAGTATAAATGTCTAGATATGCAATATATTAATTTAATGCACTTATATATTGTATATACAGTCAGATGTTATGGTTTAGTTTGCACTAGGGAGTCTTTTCACTACCTCACACTGATTTCTACCAATAAGGACAATCTCACCCATGAGGGGAAACCTCAGACACCCGAGACGTGTTTACGTGTTTAACCCTCATGCAAACCAACGTTATATCCTTAAATCAGTGCTTGTACAATCAGTATGTCACACTGCATGTTGTTATGCAGATGTGTTGGGTTGTAATTTAGATTCAGGTCTTAGTAAATATGTGAATTAGATGCTCTGATCATGTTTTTCGTTAAATCAAGAGCTGTAACAAGTAGACTGGACTATCGATGGTTGTTGTCTCAGTTAAATGTGTCATTGTTTACCTGTAGAGAACCTAATACAGGCTTTATTCTGGTGTTAGCTGTGGCCTCATCCCCTTAATGAGTCCTCTAATGAAAAATAAAAACAAAGCCCTCTGGCCTGTCATATGGTGTTTCTGAGGAAATACCGTGTGGTGTTGCTGACATGAAATTCCTGTTTGTGCTGAAGTGTTTTTGGAAGATTGGAGGAGAGGCACCGGGAGAGATGAGAGAGGGAGAAAGCTGCTTTACGGGTTTAGTGGTGCACCACAGTACACACCGTCTGGTATTTTTCGATTTATGCTAAGCTGCATTTGCCGAGGGGCTTGCCAAAGTTAGCATTTATGAGCCCAATGTAGCAGCTCATGCTGTTCTGGTTCCACGGTGGAAGACCTCTCCCCCTTCCCCAGCACACACACACACACGCACACACGTTTCTCACTTTGTCAGAGATGGAAGGGGGCTACGAGAGAGAGGGGTGGGGGCTCGGGCTCAGACAGATCTCTAATTCCAGCAGATCCGCTGATTAAAGACAAAATCTTTGAAAGCACAGACAGCCCTTTCCTCATGGCAACCCCCCTCCTCTGGAATAGGAAGGCCTCCTGCTTGGTGAGAATAATGTCCCATAATACCCTCGTGTCTTGCAAATATTTGACGGGGGGAACTCGTTCGGTGCCCCAGTGTGCACATGCACTGTATATCTGTGTGTGTGTGTTTATCAACTGTGCAAACAATTACACTTTAAAAAGGAAGAAATCTGCCCTCTTTCATTGGTAGGATATGGCAACAAAAGTACGACATTCTTTTAGCAGTGTGAACACAAACGTGTCCCACCTGGATACTCGCACTGGCAAAAACAACATATCGTTTCTAACAAACAGAATCAATATGTTTGTCTGCGTGTAGAGTGAGGAAGTGAGATCCAGTCAGTGATCAACAGGGACCAAGTGTGGAGATGCATTCTTCTAATGTTGGGTGTGAACTGACCAGCCACAGCCGAGACAGATGTTAATACCCGCTATGAGCTGGGCCTCAGATCTGCACGTTATACATGTAGCTTCAACCAATGAGCATAGTTTAACATAATGATTGAAAACGGATGGTTTAATGGAAAGATACAGATGTTGCAAGTAAAGCAAATAAACGTATTTTCCAAAATGTCACACTATCATCTTAAAAACAAGCTGTTTGATAATTAAAGCAGGATCCTGCCCTTTCTATTTGATTCTATTGTAGATCCAATAATAGCTGAAGTACCCATATGTTCAAACAGACATTAAGTAACATCTCTCTTCTAAAGCCAGAGGCCCCTCTTTGCTCTGCCGTTGACTCGCTTGCCCCCTTTATGTAATCTGAGTTGTTGTTTGTTTTCCGAGGAACCCTGTGAATACGCAGTGAACACAGTTAGGGGAATGGACCTGGGTGCTTGAATGTTTGCGGTCTTATACTGCCACGGTTGTGGCGAGTCCCAGGGGTTAAGGGTTACGGGGTCGCAGCCCAAAATAGGATTCTGTGTGCGTGGGGAGGGGTCAGGTTCCCATAAGGCGTCCTTGTGTAGTGGTCGGCTGGGGTGAGCATACGAGGGTCAAAAGCGCTTCATCCCCAGACGGGTCATTCTGGGGCTTGGGCAGTTAACCTCGCTGAGCTCTATTGATCTTGTACATAGAGGGACACAGGATAACGATGGGTGGAGACAAATGCAAATAAAACATAAACACACACACACATATTCTACATATATATGCACAGAAATCTAGAGAGACAATAGTAAGTGTTTGTTCTGAGTCTATGAAAGGAGTGGGCAGACTCCATCGGCTTGCTCCCTCTCCGGGCACCATGTTCCCTCGCTGGATGAAAGAGCCCAGTCTTGCGCGGTTGGACAGAGAGAGAAGGGGGTTTCTTTGTGTTATGTAATTACGCCATTGTGTTAGCCCTTTACCCCAACTTGAATTAAGAGCCACTCTCAAAAGCTCAACCTGTTTTCGTGATGTAGGCTGGTGCTTTGACACAATCCAAAAGATTTAACCACACAACCCGGGTTTTATCATCCTTGCACTGGCTTCCTGTTTGTTGTGACTTTGTTTCCCAATCCAAAGAAAGATGGTTAGGTATTTGCACGATCCATCCATTCATCCATTCATTGTCTATACAGCTTTGATCCCAGCCGACATTGAGGTACAGCCCGAACAGGTCGCCGGCGTATTGCAGGGCTGATTTATATGATGTGAACCAAAATCATCAGGTGTCGCTTATATTTTAATTTAGTTTTCCATTATCTTATATTTTCATGCACATTGTTTTCTATTTCTAGACACGAGCAAACGAGGGAAGACATGAGCCTGTCCAGCCTTCTCCGAAGTAGCTGAAGGCTCTGGAGGTTTCAAGCTTATGCTGAATTTGTTTACACGTACTTATTTAGTTAATTACGGACATTTAGGATGACTCAGCAGGCCCCATTAATAAACACTTATGTGTGATTAATTAAGTGGAATGACTTCCTGGATCTGACCTACTCCCAGAATATCTACTGAGTGCATATTTCGGTCCCTGTAAGGAAAGCTTAGGAGCATCTCCAGGTCATCGCAGATGTTGGCTGCAGGGCTTTTTCTGGATTGATTTTTTTCCCGTGCGGCTTTGAAAGAATGCACGAAGATTTTGAATCTATTTGTCAAGACTAGAATGTGTTTTTATGCACAACAAGGACAGTCATAAAACGCTGGGCGCTGCAGCTCCTGCACTAACTCCCATGCACCAGCACCATAAACATTTCATTAATTAAAATTTGATTTCCCCTTTGGGTTTTTCATGGTTTAAGGTTTAGCTAGTGCAGCGATTTAACCCTTGGAGTGTCTGTTGTGATAATTTGTTATAATTTGTGGGATTAGTGTTGCTCTCTGACGGTCTGTTGTCGGTGTAAGCCCGTCTTTGTGGTGGCAAGCTTGTGCTGAGACAGTATCAACAAACTTGACTCGTCAGCCTTGACAGACAGGAGTGTGGCCAGATGCAATGCTGCAGAGTCAAAGTCCACTTGTAAACTGTGGCATTAGTTTATAAAAGATTCTGCCCGGTCTCTCCTTTTCATTTTTTATTTTTACAGTATGAATGTGTGTGTATGTCTTTGTGTGTGTTTTTGAATGCATGCCTTCACGTCCTCAACCGGCTGCCTCCGCTTACTGTGTAAATAGAGAAAGGACCCATGGAGAAAGAGAGAGAAAGAGCCCTGTGGTCTGGACAGATCTGCTGGATTATGGGCGATCCCTGCTCGAACCAGGTCGGACAAATAGCAGGGTGAGGGGTATGCAAGGGGGAGAGAGAGAGAAAGCAGCAGCAGCAGCAGGCAGAGAGTGACCTTTGGCACAGTAACTGTACAGTGAAATGCTCTGTGGATACCGAGGACGTGAAAGAGGAATAAAGCTGTGGATTTACAGCTGCCAACCAGCTGGGCACACTGATGGGACAGGGCCGACATGGGGCTGGGAGGGCGGGTGTCTGTGCACTGGCACTGTGTCTGTTTACCGTCTGTGGGATGTTCGGTCTTACTAAGCTACATGGAGCTTTCTGTTGCAATAACATCACGGTCGCTTAAGGCTTTTCTACACTCCCGTCAAAGCCTCTTGTAACATGATTGTTGTTGGACGCGGTGATGCCGATACTTGCAAAGATACTGCGGCTGCACAGCTATGCACCTCTTCTGTTCACCTATAGTTGTAATGGAAAATACTAGATTACGAATTGCGTCACCTTTACATTTGGCATGTAATTGAATTAAAAAATACTAAATTAACTGATAAATGGGCTCCCATTTATACAGGGCTGATGAGCTACTGGGAACCAATGCATCAGTGATATTTGTATGTGTTTGTGTAGTACAAACATTTACACAATTTCTTTATTTACCATCCAAAAATCGTATGTTCTTACCTGTGCATTAAAAACCATTTCTTACATGCTATGAAAGCACACAAACACACAGACAACCGCTTTGATCCTACAACACTCCACGCAGACAGAGCCCCCCCCCTTCCAGCCAGTGCAGGCGGCTGCAGACTGGGGAACACTAGAGAGGAGGGGGCATGTGGGAAGTGTGCAACTAGGTCACTGTCAATCCTGTTGTAGGCTTGAATAAATGATAATAAAACTGAATTTCCCACTTTTTTGGTAAACATTAGTACTAATGCAAAGAAAAATAAACAAAGAGATAAAATTAATAGAAAGAAGAATGTTTTTGCATCGTGGGGGCTGTTCTGCTAAAATATGCAAAGGTTATATTATCCCCAGCACAGGGGGAGAAATGAGTTTGGGTTGGGAGAGGGCTTTTGCACGGTGTAAGCAGTCGTCATGGTACCAGTGGGGTGAGGTGCAATGATGGGGTGGGTAGGTTGGCGCTGTAACTTGGGGGATGGGGTGCTGGCATTATTTCTGGCCCATGCTATTCAGGAACTGAGAGGGCGAAAGAGAGAGAGAGAGGAGGAGGAAAGAAAGTGGAAAAGAGAGCGTGGCCAACGCACTGGTCGTCGAACGAGAGATGGAGGAAAGTAACAGGGAAAGAATCAAGTGTGTTGTCTTTAACGCTGGGGAGTAACGAGGGGAAGGGGTAGAAACACGATGGAGGTGGTGAAACACAGTCCTTCCCTGCATTCAGTCAGCCACCTCCAGTGGAAAACTACCAGCACCACACTACTACTGGCCCAGCCTTACCCAAAACCAGAATAATATCTGTCCCCTCCAGAGCCGAGCACAATGTGGAATATTTTGTAAATGCCCCCCTAATCAACCCCTCAATCGGCAACTAATCAATGATTTTCATGCATTCACTTTGTCATCTTGCCATATTTCATCATCCCAGTCTATTTGCGAGACAGAAAAAGGAAGAGGAGGACAGGGGTGTGGATGGCGGATGCGAGGCGGTGGGCAACGGTAACAAAGTGCTGCAGCAGGAGGCGGGGAGGGAATAACAAACTCTTTGAAGGAGACACGGAAAAGGCAGAAGAACAAAAGGCTAACGTTGCCGTGCATGTTAAATAATAATCGCTGTGTTCTCCTGCTCTACATGTGTCGTGTTTCAGCCTCGGAGAGAGCAAAGTTCACTGTGTCGCTCCCATTCGGAGACGGAGGAATAAAGATAGGGCGATCACATGGTGCTTTTGAGTAAAACAAGCCTTTTTCCCGCTCTCTCTTTCTTTGCCATAATGTGATATTTATAAATTGCATACGGAATTAAGCTGCACAAATTATTTATAAAGTGTTTGCTTTCTGCCGCTTCGCCAGCTCCTCTACGCTGTCTGTCTTTTCCAGACTACGACTCTCGCAAGAATTATCTCAGCTCTTCTTTCTGTTGGTTTAGTGTTGCCAGTAAAAACTGAAGCTTGTGTAACTGTTCCAACCTTAAGTCTTTGTAACTCCGTGTCTAAATGTCAACGAAACCTAAACAGGTTCATCTACAGGGGGAGCCTTGATGTATTTATTATGTTTAAAGCCCCGTCGACGCCTTTTCACAACAATATTCCTTCAGCATCTTCTTTCTTTTCAAGAAGATTTAAGTTTAAACTATATTATTCACAGTGATATTTAAACACATTTCATGTATTTCCCTCCTCCTGTATTTTGTTTTGCTCTAACTGGAGAGTATAATGAAAAGTAGTTATATACAATATGATGGTTCCACTATTTTATCCTGATTTCCACAAACCTATGTGATGACGTTTTTCAAGCACCAGGTTTGTTCCCCTTTGCCAAAATTTAGGGGATGCTCGATGCAGATGGAAAACCTTATTAGCAGGTACTGCACACATTTAAGAAGTTTGGAGAAGGTAAATCCAGCAAACATTTAGCGTTTTTGCCTGATAAATGACTTGAATGGTCAATCGATCATCCACACATAGTAAGTCATATCCATCTTCATGGGAGACTGGCGTTCACAAATTCCTGTGACTTTTCCCGAAACCAGCAATCTGATATTCATACCCACTTCATGCCGCGTTTTTCCAGCTGTTTATGGAGGTGAGAGCCTCCTTCTTAAACTCTCTTTGCATCTAGAGATGACTGCAACTCTGTCCTCCAGGAGAGACCGTCTGAAAATCTGCAGCATGACTCCCACATTTAAACAACAATTGTGTCCTTTTCCTTCAGTTGTTCTCAGGTGACAAATCCTATGAACTTGAGATTTTGCATATAACTCCCCTACCTCACTGGTGGGAATTGTATGAAGCTACCCAGAGATGTAGAAATTCCCTCAACTTGCACGTTTTGCAGGTAGAAATAATTAAATCAAATTTGTTTTATTCTCAAAAACGGATTCTAGAACTCCCCGACTTGTGAAACAATTTGAAAACACTTGTGTATTGTGTATTTATGTAGATGGTCTGTATTTAAATAGCGCTGTTCTAGTCTAGATGATCACTCAAAGCACTTTATTGCCATTCACACACACACATTCACACAGTGCATCTATGGGCTGCAGCTTTTCTATGAAGGGGTTGAGTATCTTGCCCCAGGACACATCGGCATGCAGATGGGGAGGAGACTGGGATCGAACCACCGTCTGGAAACCACGACGGAGTACTCAAACAGATACACACACTCTCAAAGGATCCAATACAAGAAATCTCTCTGATCCAGAGAGATCCAGAAGCGACCACACATCACCCCACTTGCCTCATACACTCAGACCCTTTCATCCTATCGACCTGGAGGCCGTCTGTTCAGGATTAATATGATTGAATTCATAAATAAATGATGAAGCTTATCGTCCAGTGGATTCAGTGTCTGAACAAATCAATATATGCCTTTTATCCTCCACCCTCTTGCGCTGCCTTTTACTTGATGAAACAGAACGGGGCCATTGAGTGGTTTCACCGCTCACACAGCACACTGAGGGAGAGGAAGTAGCTGCAGTTCACATGTGTAGTCACAGGAGGGCGCTCTGTACCAGTGTTTAGGCTGCTGTTGCTCTCCTCAAGTTGCTGGATGGGAATTTTCCATGCACTGGGCTGAATGCAAGCAATGCTCTGCATGATTTTTTTAATGTTTTCCCTTTGCCCTGGTCACCGGGCATTCATCCATCGTGCGTGTGCGTGTGTGTGTGTGCGTGTGCGTGTGCGTGTGCGTGTGCGTGTGCGTGTGTGTGTGTGTGTTTACGTGTCTGGAGAGATTTAAAGCTGTGAGGATGCAGGATTGAGAGGCATCTGCGGATCAGGTCACAAAGCATGAATAGCCCAGTGGCTGTGGTCCAGGCCTCAGTCTGAGCTAGCCCCTATTAGGATACAAACCACACAGGCTCAACACCAGGCTTAACCAGCGGGAGTACACAAACAAAATATTAGCGACACTCACTACTGCTCTGATCAGAACATATTCTGTGAACACTAAAGTGAAGCTAGATATGAACCCACCGTTCTTCATTTCAAAAACCCACAGAATTCACTTTTTTATTGCGTCATATTCTCCTTACCTGTTTCTTTGTCAGTCTCTGATGTAATCTTCCGGACAGATTATATATATTTTTTATGTGATGTCACCTTAGGCTCTGTGAACGTGATTGATATTTTTAACTTGTTTTCCACGTTTAGTGGACCAAACAATTATTGATTCGTCAAGAAGTTGGTTCACTCCCAAGCAACACAGATAAGAGGTCAGTATTTTGGTTGCTAAAATAGTCAATCATGGATTTCCGTCTATGTTGAGCAAGCACATTTGAGTGTAGGCGTCTTTGTTGGACATCCACTTTCCCTTAAGACTGGAATGAAAAACATTGAATGCACAACAACACACACACATAGACTGCTTTCCAGGTCTTGTGCGTCTCCTCCAACCTTGCAAAGACCCCACACTTTGAGACTTGAACTTAGCTGTGTCAGCACTTGATGAATTGTTTCCCCTCACACTGACCAATGCCCTCATTGTGTGGCGCTGCCTGCTCGCCAAATGGTGTTGCTCCAAGCTCTGCCCGTGCAGCGTCATGTTGGCTTAGGCCCGGCTGTGGTGTTGTTTCAGCGTGTGTGGTATTGTTTCAGGCCCAGTGTGGAGTGGTGGAGGGTATTGTGCTCTCTTCTCGGGTGTATTGTCCCGGGCTCATGTATGTGTGCTTGTTTATGTTACAGGCCAGTTTGTCAGAACGGTGACAGGTTCACGCTACGGGACCTCCGCGTTCCCACCGTGGTTCACCTCTGACCTCTTCTCTGTCGCTCCTGTAAGCCGGGCTGAATCTGTGCCCGAGTGTGATTGACACGCAGTGTTTGTTAAAAAAGAAAATGTGGGATTGCTTCACAGTGTTTACTTGAAGTGGGAGAACACACTGACCAGTGTGTCCGTCCTAAATGTGGACATGCATCTTCACGTTGGAGGTTACTTGGTGTCAGATGACACACAGACACCAAACATACAGACAGCGTAGTCAGGAGTGAGGTTTAAGTGCTGACTCTGGAATTACAATGTTGGTCAATGGGCTCTGCCGATGACGGCCTGCCTGTCAAGTCAATGCAGAGAACGTTCTGCCCATGTAAGTGCAGTTTGTATGAAGTGAGTCTGCAAAACACACACAAACAAGACTACAGCCCATTAGCTCAGGAGCATCACCACCAAAACCAATGTCTTATTATCCTAGAACAGGGACAAGGTGTCGTAACATACACATGTTTGTTCATTATCCACAGATTATAACGTCATCTGTTCTCAGCATGGTGCACCTACACAATGATGTCGGCTGTAAAGATGGAAGCTGCTGTTCTGTGAGTTTAACTGTTACTAGAGTTACTAATTAATCCCACTGGTCATTGACACAAGTCTCTTCTATAGTGAGGGCAGAATATATCTCACTAGATCATTATATGACGGGATGACCACGGACTGTATATAAAGATGGACGACGTGCCAGCTCTCGAAAGTGAAGCCAAAGTTTCTCAATCGCCCCCTGGTGGCTGCAGCATAGGTTGTAAAGAGATGGGTCAAACTAAAAACTGAAACTCTCAAAGATGATTTCAGTTATTTAAACTGGTTCTTATCACACTGATGTTTGTATAATTGCTCGGTTTAAGTCAGTTATTTGATAATTGGTGAAACGTCATGATTGACAGCTGAGACTAACCAGCGATTGGTCGAATGCATGTATCGGCCGGAGCTTGATACCACAGCTCCAGCCGCCTGATCTCTACTGCGGAGACTCTGGCTCCAAATGGCGTCATCGGCCTAAGATGGCAGCATTGGTAGGATATTTTGGCTTCATTTCTGGATGGTCAAAGATGAGGTTCAACACAACGATATGGATATTGCATCTGTACAGCCAAGACATCCAAATCGTTTTTGGGAAATTGGACCTGGACAAAGTGCAAATATCAGTTCACCAATGATCTCAAAATACCCCTGTGTGTTAAAGAGGATCTGTAGCTGGTGGGTGAATGCAGCCTCTGAGCGTGTGTTTCCACACTGAGCCCTGCATGCCATGTGGGTGCCTGTCACAAATGTCTATATCTGCTTGTGTGTGTTTTTAGGTCTGGATAGTGAAGCTCAGAGGTGTGTGTGTGTCTGTCTCTGTTGATTTGGTCACTTCAGATGCCCGTGTCTTGTGTCTGAACTTAAAGAAGACTCACGTGTCAAAGAGGAAACGCTGACGTTCCTCTTTTTTTTTTTATTTTTTTTTTATGTTTAACAGTTCAACGGTTCACAACTGAATAAAGAACGGAAACTTCGGCTCAAAAGTGCAAAGCAATTGCACTGACTTGTTTACCCTGTTAATGCTCACACACTTGTACTACATGTCCCAACGCAGTTACTGAAAGTTACATCATGTTGTCATCCATCACACCTTGTGGGTTTTATTAGACCCCCGAGTGCGGCCAACCACCCACTGTGACACACACAAACACACACACACACACACGGACGGAACACTCTGATAGCACATCACGTAACAGCCTCACACTTTTATGATGTCCTCTGTCACTATACTTCATGTAAGCATTTCTCAAATTCTTTACTGACTTGTTTTGCAGTCATCTGTGAGGCAATCATTTTCATGAGGCTGGTCATCGAGCACTTCATAGAACTTGCAGTCTGTGAGCCGAGGCCCTGTCACTCAGAAGCCTTATAGAAAGAGGCCACAACCTTTTTTGTTTATACCAATAATCAAGGTTGTAACCTCATTGTAATGTTTTCATATTTGATAACATTATTAGACTCAGGCTTTTTTGTAAAGTCTGTACTAAAAAATGGTGATTGACTCCTTTCCTAATACCAGTAGAGGAGTTTGCATTGTCTGAAACCAACAGGTCCGAAACCAACTTCCTTTTAGTTCCTTAAAAGTTTGACGTGTGTCATGATATTGCGCTGGAAAAGTTAAATCACTGTCTGAGAAGATCGCATTCACCCAAGTATCAAGTTTCAATAACAGCTGATTGGAGCTGTAGCCAATAAAAACTCAACACAGTGAATACGGATTGTATCTCATCCTATTTCAGTCAAAATCCAGGTTTTTTCACCTGGATAAAGGAGCTTTACTTTCCTCCCCTTTCCTTACTCCTACTGTGAAGTTATATTTATAGAAGCACCAATAATTAATTATACATAAATATTTTTGGAGGATGTGCTGTACACTGAGTACAGAGTCCTTCAATGTTGCCCACAACATTTTTGCATTCACACCTCTAAAAGAATGTGACCCAGTCCACCTCCGTGCGTGTTCGATTTCTCCTTTCTGGGCTGGCCGTGCATCGTGGTGGGGGGAGGCGGAGGAAGATGACATGCTCCCTATGTCGATTTGAAAGGCTCATTTTAAGGTAAAATAATAATGTATAACAATGCACAAATGAAGGCTTACTGTGAGCTCACTGTACGCGAGTAAAGGTAAGAACGAACCACTCGCTGAAAATACCCAGTGTAATCTCTGAGGCCAAAGAACTCATTAGACAGAGATCCTAACATGAAGAAGTATTTGGAAACAATGTAATCCCTCGTGTGATGAGCAGCAGAGAGGAAAGGAGTGGGTGGAAAGGAGGACGGTGAATGAAGCAGTACAGGAGGGATAGTTAGAAAGAAAGTAGGAGTGAGGGGGAAGAGGGGGAAAGGCAACTAGATATATCAAGAACGCAGGTAAACAAATATTTAAGTTGCAGAAAAAGATTTCCGACGATACAAAACAACACGTGAGGCGAAAAGAAAGGCCAGAAAAAGATTTGGTCCAACATTTCCTTGAGCCTAGAAGTGCAGAAATAGCAGGGGTCAAGCTTGGATAAACTCTTGAGAGAACAGAAGTATTCAGGCCACAGGGAGATCGATGGTTAGAGAAACAAAAGAACAACTTCTCCATCTGGTTTCCTGAATAGTCTTTGCTGGCAGGTTGCCACACCTTGTCCGTTCCCCCTGAAGGTTTCTAGGCATCTAGTCGCGTTGCACTAAACACTCAGGGGCCCTTAGGAAACCAGGCCTGTAGAGGTTGGCAACCAACCAAACACAAAATATATGTAAAACTTTTGAGTCCCCCCCCCCCCCCTCCCCCCTCACTCTTCTCTCCCTCTTTCTTTTTCGTCCCGTAAGCTCTGAAACAGCTTTTATCAGCTTTCATCGGCATAAACAGAAAAATGAAAAGAAAACGGGGGTGTACATATCTAGCTATGAGACCAGATCCCCTCGTGACCCACTTGAGCTTGCTTCTACGAAAGCTCCCCCCCTCCACCACCACCTCCCCGACGACCACCACCACAACCACCCTCGGGATGTCAGACAGCGATATGATCCCCGCCGTTCATTGGCTTGTTATAAGGGTGTGTCGGAGGCTCGTTGGCTCGCCTCTCGTCACATGACGTCAGAAAAAAAGGAGGGGGGGCGGAGGAAGGAACTCTGTAAGGACCCTCTGTCATAAATTTGACACAGTACCGGGCCTGATGCGAGGGACAGGGGAGAGAAAGCAAACAAGTGATGTTTTCGGCAGCTTATGTAACTCGTCCTCTTTGTGCAGCCAGCGAGTCGAGGCGTTGTCTTGAGCGGCAGCAGATCTTTTTTTATCAGTCAGAAAATGATCTATTGAGGTCAAATGGCCGGATGTTGCAGTCCGTCATAAGAGGCCTTGATAAAATATGTAGATTGAGAGTATAGGCAGATAGTTTGGTTCATAGATAACCCATTTCTTTACCTCCTTAAGTGCAATCAACACAAACACAACTGTGTTCTTCTATCAGTTGCTGTGTTGCCCATCTGTCGTTTTCTCTGTCAGTTGTGTGCGTTGTCTTATCTTCGTCTGGCGGCTTCTCTCGGTTTTTCTTTTCAGCGTTGCCCTGCAGCGAAATCCACACCACACTCACCCGCTTCTATCTCGTGTGCTGTTTGCTCCCTAAACTTATTAAACTAGCCCAATTGGTGTTTTGTGGTGTTTTAATGTCACATGTGTGCGTCTGCTTTCTTTTTTTATTGTCTGCTTCCAATTTAATGGAATGCAAAACAATGCAAATACAGTCATAATAAAGTTTTATGGTTTTTGTTGGGGGGGAGGGGTGGGTAATATTTCTGGCTATAAACTCAAGTCTAAAACCTTCTAAAAAAGAAATGATGGACGATGGAGGAGCTTTGTGGTGGAGAAATTGACATGTTGGTCATAAGTTAATGTCATTATGGTCAGAGAGGAATACATAAGGTCTAATTCCTCATAGGTTTTGATGCAGAAAATGCTAAATAAGCAAAAATGCTGCCGGTTTGCAGCTTTCCAGATGTAAGGATGTGCAGCTTTTAATTGCCTATTGAAAAATTGCCAAAAGCAAATAGTGGAGGTTATATTGTTGAATCAGTGACTTCGCTCGTCTAACGTCACGTAGGAATATGGGTCAGCACGGTTTCGGCTATATGTGGGTGAAGACAGTTGGGGGAGAAAAAGATGAGTGGGTGCTGCTTGACCAGTGGACGTCTGTGAAATTCCACGAGCGACCGCGTATTTCTGAGTGGAGGTGCGTGGGGGTGACGCCCCCCCCCCCCCTCGTCATACACGTGAGAAAAATCTGAATAGTAGTGCGTTCGTGGCATATCTGTACCCACTCGGGCTTGTTTTCACACCTGATTTGATGCGGTCACGCCACAACAATGATTTTTAGCCAACTGAACACCGTTTTTTATCGCCAGCTGGTATTGCACGGGGCTCCGGGCGGTTGCATTTTCTCAATAAGGCGTGTGTTTGCTCAAGGTTTTTTCTTTTTAAAGACGTTTCGGGTTCGCAGTTGCAAACGACACTGTTGTTCCTTCATTGAGCAATACAGCCCCACTGCATACACTAAAGAGGGAAGAGTGAGAAAAACAAAGTTGTGAATGTTTTCCCTGGACTTTTCTGCATGAAGCCTGCAGGACATATTTTTATCCCTTTTGCTGCTTGGAAACAGAAACATCCCAGATTGGAAAGAGCTGCTTCCAAGTTTCGAAGGACTTCTTCTTTCTCAGCTTATTGGAACTTCTGCTTTGTTCTGATATTGATTCGGGAAGTGCAGAATCATGGTGTGTGTGTGTGTGTGTGTGTGTACTGATGTGTCAGGTGCTCTGTCTATACTCAGCAGAAGTCTGTTCCCTCTGTTGCCAGCTTTCCACACCCCCCTGACCTGATCATTATATTGTGTTTGTGTGTGTGTGTGTGTGTGTGTGAGGGGGAGAGAGAGAGGATGTGAATGATGTTTATGTACAAGAAACAAAGTCTGGTCTGTGTGTGGAAGGGGGAGGGAGAGGGTGGGAGAGCGATAGATAGAGATAAGTGAACGCTGCCGTGTATGTACTTAAAGTGAGTGTGTGTGTGTGTGTGCTGTACTCGCACACACACTCTCACACACACACACGCAGGCACACACAGACATGCACTTGCGAATTTGAGATTAGCCCCCACCTAATTTTGGGCAGGCACTCGGAGCCTATTAATGCCTGACATGACCTCCTCTTTATTCCCTCCATCCATCACTCTGAAGACTAACAGAAAACAGGAGAGCAGCAAAACAACAACTGCCGTTAACAGAAGGAGAGACGGCTGCTCCCACCGGCCGCTCCAATTGGCCCAGACGCACGGCTCAGAGGGGCTGCTATTGGCTGAGAGGAGACACACCTCTAGAATCTGTTTATATGCAGTCAGTAAGAGAGGGTTAGGGTTGGATGAAGGGGGGGATTGGGATGGGGGAGCGACTCTAATGGGATTGGCAGGAAACATTTTTAAAAGGAGGGAGACGGGGAGTTCACACGAAAACATGGAAAACATCAACTGGAGCTTGTTCAACAATTTCTAGGAAACTAGGGTGTTTGTTTGCACTTGTTTGTGTGTTTGTATGGGAGGGGGGCAGAGCCCCCTTAGAATCACAACCAGGCTAAGTTAATTTAGGCCGCACCACTTATGAGCCAGCAGCCCCTCCCCAGAACATTGTTGTGTTGACCGACAACGGCATGTTGTGATGGAAAGAAAAGCGACATCTTTATCTCTGCCAGTCACTTTGGCTCGTTTCTGCAGACAGGCCTTGCACGCTACAGAAGGCACCTGTTTATCATTAACAGCAGCCCAGTCATACTTGACATGCACCAGTAGTGTTTAATGGGTATGGTGTACAGTTCTTTCGTCACATATGACATACCGTGTGCAGAAACATAGGCAGAGGGGCGCCCACAGAATAACCGTGACCTTAAGGCAAGCCTGCCAGTTGCACAAGATTGGTTGTTTTCAGATTCCAAGGAGGCGTCGGTCGTCGTGCTCTCCAAACGTAGGCATCGACCACGATTTGCAAACCTTACCCTAGAAAATACACAATGAAAAGGGGCTGATATCTTTCTATCACCGAGTAAGCAATCGCAAGAAAAGGGTGGCTCCATCACTCCAGGGCAGTGGCTGGACATTGTTGAGATAAATTGCTTGATAAGGATAAGCTCCCACATTTTTTGAGAAGGTACATTTTGTACCAAAACAATAAACCTTCAGAAGTCCTAATCTTGCTGCCACATCCTCAAGGTGACCAACAAAATCACCATGACCTCTTAAAATTCTCTCTTTCATCCCTGACCCTGAGGAGGATCACTACAAACCCGTAGTTTGATGTGGTGGGCCTCAATGACTGGACCCCAAATATAAATAGTTTGCCCCAATTTAGCATCATAGGGTTTGTCTTTATGATACAGGTCCTGTCAAACCAAATCCCTTTCCTATGGATTTCAATGCTTTACTGAAAAAAACTATATTATATCACCCTGTCAAAAATGGTTAATGGTTATGGTTTTGTATGGTTAACTAGAAAGGCACTCGGTAGAAGGCCTACCACTGCCAAGGCCCAGCACAGTGTTGATCCCTTTATTAGTGTTTCCCTAATCTTGCTCACAAACAAAGAAGATTCTCCACCTTTGCTTAGGTATTTAATCTCTCACTCGCACTGTGCTTAATTAAAACTTTTTTTTTTCTTCATATAGTGTTCAAAAGTAGCAAAAATGTCCCCAAGCTCAAAGATAAGTTTTTCTTTGTCCAAAATCCTCACGAACTCTTGCCATTTTTGTTTGATAAATGCACGGTACAAGTTAGAGTGGTTATGATGCCCCGCCTGTGGACAAAGTATAGAAAAGCATCTTCGTCCCCTATGGGGGTTTGTGTATGACATCACTTCTTGTCTCTGCTAAAGAAAAGGGTGTGTGGTGTTTTCGGTCTTTTTTTGTGCACGCGTATCTAATCTAAACTGCTGAGCAGGCAAAACAAATTAGATGAAAAGAGCAGTGTCTCATGCAAGGGACGCTGTGTAGATAACTGTCATCTGACTGACTGCAGCTCCTCAGGCTGTTGAGGTCTAAGGGTCTGTAGGAGGCCTCCATTTCCATACGGGTGTCTTTGAAGATTTCTTGCTGAAGTCTGCATTATATGGGGGTTTTTGTGTATGTATATCATTTTTATAGAGTGTATTTATAAGCAGAGGCCAGAGTTGTGTAAGCTGAAAACATTGCAGTGTCACCCAGCCCCTTGTTTACCATTTGTGTGTGTGCATTTGCGTGTGCGTGTGTGTTGGAGGAGTGTCCACAAGTGCTCATAAGGCACAGGAAAAGGTTAGAGTTACTCATGTGTGGGTTACTTTCGTACATATCTTCCCCTGGTCATCATGTGACAAAAACAGGGGATGGGAGGGGGGGGTCCAGGACCTTGTAGCGATGTAATGAATGTTGTTGCAGGACCAGACCTCCCCTTTACGCCTGCATGGCCCTCTTCTTAGGGAAGACATTTTAGAAGAAAACACAGGAGCTCGGGAACAGTAATAGAAGCCGTCATTTCTTGAGCATGCAAGTTATTTGATGGCCGAAGCATATGATATGTCAGTATGTTTGGTTAGTTGCGACAGAGCTGGATAGTATTGGAATGCGTGTCAGGCGTGTACAGATAACGAAAATGGGTAATCAGAAGACCACACTCTCAAATAATATGAGACCACGCGTCTTATCATCTCACACCTAAACTCAGAAAAGGAAAAAAAAAAGATGCACCTCCCTCTAGACTTGTTGTTCGCTGAGTGTCAGTAGACATGTTTACATGAACGCCAGTTTAACCTGAATCAATCAGCAAGCATTTTCCCTATCCGAATAAGCTCCTACTCAGAAGAAGCAGTAATAACAGATTTGCAGCACTTTGTGACATACAACAGTTACCAACTGTTTGATGACGCATACCCCTGGTCCGAGTCGAAACAAGTAGCAGGGCCTAACGTTGACTTGAGGGGTAATCAGATTCACTGCTCATCGAAAAGGCATTTGAATAACTTGTATGTCACCTGAGCCAATTGTCCTTTTGACATGTAAGATGCTTTATTTGCCCTCAGTTTAACCGATACAGAACCCACAACACACACATTAATTGCTGCTTTCACACATGCACTGTGGGGATGTGATGACGCAAGTGGGCGAGTCAATTGTAACGGGCTATTTTCCAGTTTCTCAGTGAGCGAGTGAGTTGGCGTGTTAATGACATTTTCAACACGACACAGAGGCAAATGTGACAAGAACAAAAAATAAATGCTGATTTCTCCGGATGAGGAAATAGGTGGAAGAAGCTGCCGAAAACGAGATTTGAGAGCTTTGGGCGATAAGGGCCGGCGCTTGGGTCGATGTACTGTAAACAAAAATCTAGATTTTCCAAAATGAGCGTGTCATGTCCTGCCTCCTTCCTGCTCTACCCAGACGCCTCTTGTCACCTGAATGCTCTAAATGTTCCTGGTGTTGTGGACATGTCTGAGTTAGACAATCTCCTGCTGCATTTTAACAGAGTTAATATGTGAAAACGGTTCAAAGGTATATAAAGTGTGTGTCTGTGTGTGTGTATGTAGGTGGCGGTGGCAGCATGCATGTTTGACTATCCTCATTCAACTGCCCGACACCCCCTGCAGGAGCCTGTTTGGACAAAACATGTTCAGGCATGTTGTGCCAAGACATTATATAGCTTGACGACACTTGTTTTCCTTTCACATAGCAACAAAGTCAACACAAGGCCTATGGATGTATTGTTTTTGCTGATACTGGCCCACATATAAGGACACTGCCTACCTTGCCCCTTCCATCAAGTGAGATATACAACCACCAGGAACCTGTCGAGGCATATACGCAAATTAATCTGCTGAACGGCCAACACTCACAACAACGTGGGATTTGTATGTGGGTCAGGAAGGTACGTGAGCATTCCTGCTCCCCGCGTTGGGTGTTCTGCCTGTCTGCAGGTCAGCTTACTCGCAGTTGAAAGGTTGCAGCTCTCCAGCAGGCCCGTGCACGGTGACGCGGAATTGCAAACTTGTTTGAGCCATAAGTAAAGCTGCCATGCAGCAGACGTATGGGAGGTGTTCGTCCGTTTGGGCAAATCGCTCCGATGTTCACATGAACGTCCAACTGTCTCTGTGATAGGATAAAAAAGTTGAGATTTATAAGTGGGTAAACTTGTGATTGTTCTCGTTTGTGCGTGTGAGTCCGTGTGTGAAGGATAAAAGTTTTGTTTGTGTTTTATGAGGTCTGGTGTTTATGTGTATGTATGTGTGTGTGTGTGTGTGTGGGGGGGGGGGGGGTGTTTGTTGGCTTGAGCCCACAGTCCTCACTGGTTCAAACCAGTTCATGTGTCATTGTGGGCTATGTGGCTGTGGCCTCGCCGCACAAAGCCGTTACAACAGAGGGGATTTTGCTCTTCCAGTAGGGCGCTGGGTGATGAAGTGAGGTTGCACAAACCAGCTTGGGTGCCAAGCTCGCCACCGCTGCTCTTTTCAGGGTCACTACCACTCAAGGTTAGGTGGATACACAACTTAAACGGGGTGAAAGCTGTTTGAGAGAGAAAGAAGGCACCTTTGATTGATATGGAAAATGTTGTCAGGGAAGGTTTGAGCATCTTTAACAGGAAGTAAGGCTTACAGTGAGCTCCCCCACACAGGAAGTAACAGGAGCGGTGAGAGGTCGTGGGTCGGGGGAAAGTCTCTGCAAGGTTTCACCAGCTGCATGTCTCTGCTTGCGTTTCTACGTTAGGCTTTTAGGTGAATGTAGGCATCTCAGAGACACGCCTTAGAATATAGTTAATTTGGTTTGTTAGGACAATGCTGTACATGGTTGAGTTGATTAACTGCTCCGACATCTAAAAATATAGTTTATCATTCAAGTGAATCAACTCTACATGAAGCCAGCTCCTTGAGTTTCAAGCCTCAAGTCTTACATTTGATGCATTTATCATTTGATTTTAATATTAAATCCATTTTGCCTGTGAAAATCTGCACGGATCAAAGTTGCATTGGTTTTCCTCCAACCGGGAAATTGGGTCCTAAATATACAACATAGTAGATTTCTACTGTGGATTGGACCAAAGATAACAAACTCTACCTAATATTATCTTTATTATTCTTCTCAGCCTAACTTTCCATACATGCGATTATTATCTGCGCATGTCTCAGTTTCTCTCTCTCAGATCTCGGATATTAAATATCTAATATCAACCGTCAATCTCCAGCTCTTTAACTCCATGAGTTGCGTTATCTTTCTCCCACACAGCCCCTCTCTCCCCACAGATATCGTTTCTATTCCTATTTCTCACGCGCACACCTCAAGAGCCACACACACATACACACACACACACACACACACACACCCTGACAGTGACTAAGGTCGCCTTGTTGTTGTAGGCAGCTGGCGGAGGGCTTTCCTGTCCAAACAGCCCAAACGCTGAGGTGGCAGAGCTGCGAGGGGACAGGGGAGAGACGCACACACACACACACACAAGAGAGAGAATAGGCAGAGTGGGGTGACCACCGGCTAATCCTCGGCCAGGGTGGCGGGGGGGCAGGAAACATGGGGGCGTGCGAGATAGGGCCAACGAGTTCCTCCTCTCTCGCCCTGAATAGCTGGATGTATACATTCACAGGTATACATGAGTGGCATGCAAAGAAATATGCACGAACACATAAGTTCACACTTCCTGGGAGTTCTTTTTATGGCAAAGGCCAAACCTGACCTACTTTACCTCCCATGGAGTTTGTCACACGAGATAAGTTGTGGTGTTGCTCGTCTCTGAATTTCATTCTCGTGCTCCTCCTCCCATGTTGACACTCATCACCTCCTGTTAAAGAAAAGGTCATTCTATACTGTGACTTATACTAAGATGAGTCACGGCACATGATATTTAAAACAAACACAGATGCCAAAACATTCAGTCACACTACAGGCGATGTTATAAGACGACTTACCCTATTTACTAATAAAACTATTAACTATTAGTTACTGTTGCTGCTTTCTGATGCTCCAGGTTAAAACGAGCCGATATACGATTTTTTTTTTAACCTTGATAGTTTTCTCTACTCTGCACTTTTTGTGTTAACATGCTATGTGTTCACTCACCTCTTGTTATATGTCTGCAGTGCAGTTTTAAAGAATAAGTAGATGACCATAAGCAGCTCATCAACAAGCAAAATAAAAAATGTACTTTTTTTGAGGGACAATAACAAAACAAAACATGCAATTTGAAAAAAAATTCTGATTCTGTGACCGTTTATTGATTTTTCTATATTGTTGTCAGGTTAATAATTAACTGAACAGATTTTCTGCATTGACGCTGCAAGTTGTAAAATGATTTACTACCCATGTAGAAAAAAAGCCCCTTTCTGGCTGCACCACAACAGCGATGATAAGAGGAATTACACCATGAGTTGACCGACTGAACTTTCTCCCGGCTTTGTATTTATGAGAAAAAAAGAATGTTTGGTTTTTCACTCCCATACATGCTTCACCCATATACTTTTATGATGCCGAACTTGATATAATCACAAAGCAATCGCTATAGTCTTGGAGCCATCAGCTTGTTTAAGGGTTCAGTTGAGTTTAACCGATAAATCCTGGTGTTGCGCAGCTTGAAGATAGCCAACCAGCGCTTCCTCCCTGATATGAAATGGAAGTGTCTCTTTATTTTCATGTAAAAGCATAACTGTTGTGACTGTTGATTTTGAACACCAAAGTTCCTCCATGTTATCTGTTTCTCTGCTCAAGTTGTTCCAGGTCTTTCGATTGAGCTTGGATGCAAACCACCATACTTCACCATGAGGTACTGAACAAAGGAAATATCCAGTTGGATTATCTCTTGCATTTAGATGTTATTGTTTGACACAGATATTTAGAAACTGTAGTTATGGATGCCAGCATACATTTGAAGATCTATCACCACGGTCAATGCTCTAAAGTGTAACCTGCTGATGGCCATGTGACACCCGCCCCCCCTCTCCACCTCAGCCCTTCATTGTTATGTAACCCTGGGGCAGAGGGGCTGCTGCTGGGGGGGGGGGGGGGGGGGGTATTTCCGTTCTCTGATGCTCCTGTGTGACGTTCTGCGCTGATTCATCCTCTGGTTTATATTTTTGTGTTTCCTCCTAATACACACAATCCAGGCAGGAACATACACACGTGCACGGCGAAGCTTTTCGGTAAAGAAAACGATACATTAAGGAGAAGGAAAAAAGCAAGGGCCAGAAACCAAAGTGTGGAGCTGCAAAACACAAGCACGAAGCGCGACTTGTGTGTTGTTTTTTTTTACACGCGATGGGTTTGTTTTTCGTATGAGGTGTTTTTCCTTTGCTCTTTGACTCTCCATAAGGAAGAGGAGGGGAAGGGAGGATCAGATAGTGTGAAGGGGAAGAAGAATGGGCAGATGGGGAGCTAGGGAGATGACTGAGGTGAGATAATACTGGGAATTAGGGGAGAAGAGAAACACGTGCACATGTGGAGATGCTGAATTGACAATGAAAAGTCAGAGGGGGGGGGGGGGGTGGATTGGGAGTGGTTTTCTTGGCAAACAGCCAGTGCAGCTGCTTTGGCCGAGGCCCCTACGCAGTAAAGAGCAGGAAAATATTGGCCACAAAGGCACACACACACTTTCTCTCTCACACTCACACACTTTCTCTCTCACAAACACACACACACACACACACGGATGTTTAAAGACCTTCACATCCCGACGCTCCTATTTGTCTTCTGTGCTCTCGAGGAACTTTAGGTGTTAACAGGTGTCATTGGAAACTTTTAACACTCTTCAAATATAAATACTCTTGTTATAATTTCATTTTTTGAGTTTACAGTTGGAGAATACACACATAACACAACACGTTTATTTGGTGAAGCATTCCAGCACCTTACGGCCTCTTGTAAGATTCACTCCAACCAGACGCGTCAATTACAGTCAGATCACTCACCTTTGAAGGAAACGGAGTGAGACCCGGTATTTGACGAACACACTTTGGTGAACACAGACTGGGGCTCGTCCTGGGGGGACACAATGTTCTGTTGACCTTGCAGTCAGAGGACGGCATGAGGAATATCGGGATCAGCTATGGTGACACGGCTATTAACATGCCTGTGAGAAACAGCCCCCCGCCTAGACCCCAGACAACCCTCCCCAACTCTGCTTATTTAACTGTGTGTTTGGTGTGTGTCTGCGTGTGGTGTGTGTGCGTGTTGTGTGTGTGCTGTATACCTCAGATCATTGTTGAGGATCTTTATGCAGCTGTGTGTGTATTGGCTTACCCCTCAGGCTTTGAGTTTTTATAAGAAAACAAGGTTTTACCAAAATCCATACATACAGTACAAAGCACAGGAAAACATTCACATTGGATGTAATTAGCTTGTCAGCTAATCATAAATTCTCAGCCTATTTGTCCTGAACCAGCTGTTTACAGTTGCCGTACATTTTTGTCAGCTTATAGTTCTGCGAGTCATATTGACTAATATATAAAGGCCAGAAATATATATCATATTGACTTTAATAAATTGAAATGTCATGAGACCGCGGTGAGAAACACTCTAACGTATATTAATAGACCTGTTTGCACAATTTGTCAATAAGAAATGGACAGAAATGGTAAAAAGGCCACAGAGGAAAATGAAAAGCACACCCTGCAACCGTTATGTCACAATCAGGCCATGTTTTTTTTATATCGTAAAAATACCATTTCATAATGACTTTGTCATGATCTGATTTATATCCCATCCGTGGGAGGAAAACACGGAACATGAGCACATGTCCCAAATCGCATGTGAAACACCATTATCTTAATACTTTCAATGTCATAACATTGTAATTAATATTGTAAATGAATAGCACGTTGTGAATAAATAACATTGCTCTGTCGCTCAGGCTCATGTTTGCTTCTCATCTCCCCCTCGATTAGTTTTCCAACTTATTTTCTTTTTTTCTTAGCTTGTCTTATCTTACCTGGCAGGCTAATGAAAACGCTGACACCACTCTTTTTATAAGTTCATGTGCTGCCTCTCTATTAACACTCTCCATAAATTTACATAATGGTCAGTTTTAATCGCATAATATATCTCACACAGCTATAACTCTGAGCGTGTGTGTATGTGTGTGTGTGTCCTGTCAGAGTCCTCTTTTCCTGGCTGCTTCCTGTTCAGATCCAGGGGTGTGTTCCACTTCCTTCCTGCGCTGCCACAATCTCGATCAGGCTTCCTTCATGTCTTCCAGCCTTATGGAACCTGCTGTGTATGACACTTTTATTTTGTCATGTATCTCCATGTCTGCATTAAACGTGTGCATGTTCAGGTGCTGGTGAGAGTGCACATGGGATAAGGAGCCGGAGCTCGTCCCTGCTGTGTTTTTTAGTTTTGATGTGATCCAGTGGCTAACGCCTATGAGGTCAGTCACAGATAAGACTTGGAGGAACTTTCCCACGCAGTGACGACAGCACTTGTGAAAATTCAGCCACCAAACAGCCTGTCCCCGTTTCACGTTGAATTTTTATCTATTTTTTCTTTGGTTTCTATGTTTTGCTGTCGAGCCTTTTTTCATCTGTCCCACATACGTCATCGACACCTGCCGAGAAGTTACGGGGACAACTCGGCTGGCTCAGACCTGATTCCTGTTCCGACATGAACTCTGGAAAATCTGTTCTCTTTCCCATGTGAAAAAACATGGCAGGAGATTTTCTGGGTCAGACACAGTGATAAAACATTTCTGGAACATAACACGCAGGAGGTCGGACATGACTTATAAATAATGCTGCATTCTTAAGTACAGCACATCGACATTGTCGTCATCCCATATCAGCAAAATATCTCGTTGTCTTTACTTGCATGTCACCTCTATTTCATCCAGATATATACGTGTGTTATTTGATGAAATGTCATCAACATACCCACAATTTTGCACACAGCTTTTTGTTGTATTCTCGAGTATTCCATTTGTTTTCCCTACATTCAAGTTGATGGCCCAGCTAGCGTGACCAAACCTGAATAATAATTTCAAAGTTTGTTGTCCGAAACTGGCCGATGGGTCCCAGCCGGCTTTGACCATTACCAGGCGGCCGACAGAAAACGTTCTGCCAAAATGTTCGGAGCAACTCACTCTGTCCGAACTTCAGCGCACGTCTGGGAGCAGCCTTCAGAGACAGCAAAACAAAAATAGGCAAAACAAAATCTTGGCTGTTCCTGATGTGGTTCGCAGGTTTCCATCACTGTTGCCACGTTCAATCTTCTTGCAACACAGAGGAATGTTTCTTCCCATCTGGCTGCTGTTGTGTTGACCCTTTAAAAACGTGTTATTGGCTCCTTTTTGTTCTGTTATTCAAAGTCCATTTTGCTGTCATCTGGATAGATGGGGAATGTGTTGTTTGCTGGATGTGAACAAATGATTCTATGATGTGTGCCTTGTTTAAAAGTTAAGGGGTAAGGGTGGAAAACTTTAAAATCATTGCTCAATCTTTGTATGCATCTTTCAATATTTACTTTATTTTTAAATATCAGGGTAACTGATCAGGGACTGTTTTTATTTTAAGGTGGAACATGTAGTGTAGTTTCTATATGAAGGAGAGGGTCCAACTCACGTTTTTAAAGCCCAGGTCAGTGTCACTGTATCTTCACCGTCTGGAAGCCTTTCTGGCCCGAGGCCTGTCTGATGTCATGGGAATGTTTCCATGTGTATTTGTGGGTGCCATAGAAACTACGTGGCTCGTCTGATAGCAGGACCTGTCCCCCTGTCTCGTTAGGAGTCCACTCCTGAAGCACTTCGGGAAATATGCACTTCATCGCAGAGACAATCACACGGAGATAACCCGTAAATTCAGGGCACAGCAGATGTCCTACATGCCAGAGCACAGTATGTTTCAAGCCGTTTTCAGATGCATTAGAAATGTCATCAACATGCACAGTTGTTCGCAGTGAATCCTTTGGAGAATCTCCGGCTGTTTTCTCACATGGGCTCATTTGGACATTATCCAGAGTTTTTGTTAGAGGGGGTTTTGCAGGAAAATCTCAGGACATTGTTTGGAGCAGCTGACTTAGACATTTGCATTCTCACATACAACCCCTGCGGTTAATTTCAGGAGAATATCCAGAGTTCAGTGCATATCTGATTAGGATGATGAGACGATAGCCCTATGCTGACATACGCCCCTGCTGAATATAAAAGAAGAGCTGATCGCATCAATGCTCCTGATCAAACACCTCATTCACACCTCGAAAACTCATACGTCCCTAAATATCTCCACCACTGTCTTGTCTCTATCATTTAGTTTCAAACAAAGCAACTTGCACAGCCCCACTTCAGAACAAACATTCTTCTACACAGGCCACAAGACACCCAACAATCCCTGAAGAAAGGCCTCTGTCTGGCTTTTAAGAGAAAACACAGTTTGCCTTCGGATGGAAAAGCACTTTTCAAGAAGCCAGGGTTTTTTAATGTGTTCTCAGAAAGACTGCACGGAAAACATATTTACTTCCCCGCGCTGCATTTCAGTGTTTTCTCTGGAGGGGACTGTAAATGACTGTATTTACACTGGTATAACTGGGCTCATGGGCCAATTACAACCAAGTTTCAACTCTACTTGACACTCAAGCCCCTGTCTGCAATGGGAATGGATTCAATTATCATTAACTCCGGGGTCAAATGACTCCCTGTGGACACGTGGCACCTGAATGAACGTTCTAATTTGGTAAAACAGCGAGGTGCTTACAAAAATACAAAGTAAACTCCTGTACTGGCAATGGGAGAGACGTCAATAACCCATTGTAAAGGGTTTATTTGCGTTTACTTTGGTGTAAAAGAGGTATTTGTAAAAGAGTGTAGTTGCAATAGTATGTTAATGAACCCATGCAATACCCTCAGTATAGGTTTTTTAATCTCCCTTCCTTTGATTCAGGCATCACAGGGAGAATGTTATGATATGATACAGAAAACCTGATTTATGATAAAGCTCAGATTTGGTTGTTTAACCACAGATATGAGAAAGGAATGACGCAGAAGGCCTTGACATGGACCAGCAATGTTAGAGTGCGGTGACATTATTCAGAATGGGGGGGGAGAGACACTGTTTTGGAAGTTCCTCCCTTGTGATATCTGGGGAATTGAAGAACCTACTATGGCTGGTGTTGTCTCTGTGACGGGGGTCTGCGGAGCCGCACAGAGGGGCCCCTGTTTTCTAGTGTGTGCTGTTCGTGCTGGCAGTGTTCCCCGGCAGGCTGTCAGTATGTGGAACAGCGGTGGAGGGCCTCGGCTCACGGCTTACTGTTTTTGTTTTGGCGTGGAGTTTTTGAGCTGGCGAGTTTGCTGGGGTTTGAGCTGTAGCATCTGTTGCTTCGAGGGGGCCTGCTATTTATCAAGCTGAAGCCGAGTCTGCTGGGAGCCCAAAGGGAAAGAAACATGGCGTACTATATAGGTTAACCCCCCCCCCCTCTCTTTCTTCCCTCCTTCCAAACCTCCCGTCTCTCCCTCTCTTTTTATTACCACCAGCCCTCTGTTGCTCCACTCTCTCAATCTGAATACATGTTGTTCAGGGCCGTATTTCTGCGAAGGGACTAACCATAGGAGGGGTTACGGGGGGGATACTGACGGGATGTGGCTTACAGTATTTTTTATGACTCCCTACAGTGTCGCAGTTAAACGCAAGCAATTGGCGCCCGATGTTGTTTTTCAGAACGGCAGAAATAGCTGAGTACTGACTTGCATGTGTGCCTCTGGCTTTTCAGGAATCCACAAGCACGTTCTTAGAAAGCTCTTTCTGGAGAGAGACAACAAGTTTTGGTTTGGTTTTTCCCCCCCAGGCACCTCGGAGAAATCAAAAACAGGCGTGTGACTTGTTTTCGGACTAACAAACTATCGGAGGCACAGTTGCGCAATGAGAACTGACACATTCGACACCCTCCAAAGTAACTCCAACAACTTTTTCCCTCAGCAATTGAACCATCTGCTTGTGTCAGTACGGACGGAGACATGACACGGGGCTGCCTCTCGGTGTGAGATGACTAATGCGTCATCGAGCGCTGAGGCGTGCTGTGACTCCTGCTTCGACTACATTCTTCTTAACCGTCCCTCTGTAGAAAAACAACCCTTGGGGAGCATTGCTGCGAGGCACCATTGTAAGGGACCAGGGAAGCAAATTGACAAAGGGGAGGAAGAAGAGGGACAAGGCGGGTGGAAAAGATGAATGGGGGGGGGGGGGGGGGGGGGGGGTTGATTGACAGAAGTGACAGAAGTAAACAGCTCGAATGAAACGCCAAGAAAAAACAATCCGGAGGTTTGGACTCTTCTTTGTCGGGTGGAAAGAATAAACCAGGTTGTGTTCACGATATATCATCCACATACAATGACCCAGTTACTGGTCACCTTTTTTCTGCGTCTCTTTCCATTCTCTACCTGTCCCACTTTCCCCCCTGTTTGCTCTGTCACTTTCTCTCTCTCTCTCTCTCTCCCCACCCCACTTCCTTTTCATTGACCTCTCTCTCCTCCTGTACAGCTCTTCCCTCTCTCATACCTCCGCTGTGATGTAACTCTCTCTCGAACAAACATGTTTTTCTTTAAGGAGGCGCTCGCTCACAGAGGCTCCATTCATACGCCGAGTTGTTTTCCTGTGCTTTACATCTTTTTATGCAAGAGGACAAACAGCTCACATGTGTCTCTCTTGCACCTGCCAATCACTCCTTCATTTATGTAAGGTGACTCTTGTCGTGGGCTCAAAAAACATGCCTCCCCGACAAGCTACAGAAAATAAATTCCTCCATTAACACGGGCCGAGACGAGGAAAAGAATACAAACACTTCTTTAAAGGGCTGACATATGGGTAGAAGCTGTTCCTCCTTTCTCTCTCTCTCGCTCTCTCTCTCTCTCTCTCTCTCTCTCTCTCTCTTTCTCATGCACACATGCTTCTGCGTACAGACACAGATTCATGGCCTCCAATCAAAGCTCTTGGCCTCCAATCAAAACTCTCACGCTGAGAGGCAACAACTGGTCAACAGGAAATGAAACCCCTTTTTTTTTTCATGCTCTTTCCTTCTTCTCCTTGCCGTGTTAGAATTGACCTTTCCTCCACTTTGCTTCTTGGTCTGTCCAAGCTTTATTTTCTGCCTCTGCCGTATCGGTGGTTTACCCGTGTTTGTCTGGTTGACTTTCCGAGCCCATTTCAAACACGCCTCGGAGCAGTAATAATAACCCTCTCTGGGTCAAATGCTGAGTTCTCGCTCGGCACATCTTGGTCTAGTAAACTTTCCGTTTCTGCGCCGCAACTCTGTGCAGACTCGCACATGATCAGTGCTCAGCTCATTGGCTTTATGGGTTATGGCTGAGTCATTCCCCTGTACTTTGTGAAAGGCGTTCACTCGGAGGTCGAGGCCAATCTGCTGAGCCTCACCCCGCATCCCCTGCATCCCCCTCCTCCACTCCCCTCCCCTCCCTCCCTCCCTCCGACTGGTGTAAGTGGAAGGGAAGATGACCATCTGCTGCCCCAGTTGCCCAGTGACTGGACAACAGCCTTCTCTTATGGCACAGTTCCACTGTCCATTGTCTCCTTGAGACTCTCATTCAAGTGTGTGTGTGTGCGTGTGCTTCATTGCCTTTATACAGCAAATCAATCTTTGTGTGCCTGTGTGCATGTTTGTGCGTCTGCCTCAAGGAAAGCAAAGTATTGTGTGAAGCTTTCCTGTGGGAGTCCTGTTCAGAACATATAGCCTCACTAGGATGGTTCCTGGTTACATTGTGTGTGTGTGCACGTCTGTCTGTCTGTGTGCGTCTGTGCGTGTCTGTGCGTGTCTGTGCTAGTTCGTATGTGCAGACTATGCCTTACAGGCGGGTTAGTGGAGGGTCAGACATTTACAGGCAACAGGCCAACACTTTGCTGTGGAGCATCAAGAGAATAGACTTCCTCTCCAGACATGATTGCGCAGACATAGATGTCCATGCACACTATTGTTATAGATCAAACAGTCATCGTGCACAGGTTGGGAAAACTAGTGTGTGGAAGGTGAGGACAGGATGAAATGGAAAAAACCCTTAGGTATCCTGGATAGTCGCATAATGATTTGCACATACAGGAACAGTAAGCCTGTTGTTTTTGATTCTGTTTAAATTTTCCAAAATGCAAAACATTTTCCATAACAAAAGCACCAAAACTTTTTTATTGGATATTTTTCAGCCGGGATACATTAAGGCTTTTCTCTAATCTGGATATATTGAAAAGCATTTCAGTTAAATGGGTTTTTGCCCCTTTTGCTCTTTACAGGAACTGTTTACCTGCAGGCAACAGAAAACCAGTTAACAGTTGACTGACTCGATAAATAACCTAAACTAATCTAAGGTAACCAACTCCCAGCTGTAGCTTCATAGTTAAGAGTTGAATGGTACTAATATTTTCAGTTTACATTACTTTAGGAAGATATTTAATTTCAATTGACACATTATTATGTTTAAGACTATGAGACTACTCAAGTGAAGTCTCACCAGCTCTGAGTAGTGAAACCTTTTTGATGCCATTGTAACAGGGATTCAAGCTACAGCCGGGGAGTGATAGCAACCACACTGACATTTATTTACAGTTATAGTGAGTGACAGAGGGTTTATTTCATTAGCAGATGTCAACAGACACAAAGTCGTCCTGAGTGACTGATTGTAGCCGTCTTTACCCACAATCCAATCTTTGCCGAGACGTTCTAACACAGCATTTGGAGTCTCGGCAGGACGTGGACAGACAGACGGACGGACAGATGGTGCCCCAGGTGAGCTCACACTGCGAAGACCAGAGGAGGTCGTCACATTCACTCTTCATATATCGTCGTACCCCCTCCCTCCAAAAACAACAACCCCAACACTGTGCTGCTGTGGCTAACCACACAATTTGTTCTCAACAAAATAAACACAAAGGGCTGTAACGAAACCCAGTCGGAGAAAAAAATACACCCACTCAGCATCTTTATCCTGGTCACCTCAGGCGGTTACACCACTGTGCTTGAGTGTCTTTCTGTTCACACATTTCTCTCGACTGTTGTGTGATATTTTTCTCACCCTCTGTTTCCATTTTAAGTCTCTTACTCCGTCTCCTTCCTGTTGCACACACTGCCTCTCTATCTCTCTCTCTCTCTCTCTCTCTCACACACACACACACACACACACACACACACACATGCAGGTAATGTGGGATTGCATTGATTGCTCTTCTGCCGCTCGCCCTGGCAGCAGCAGCAGCAGCAGCAATCCTAGAGCCACGCTCATGGCACTGAACTCCCCCCCCCCCCCCCCTAAAAAAAAACGAGCCGAGGGCGATGCATTTCAATTTTTTCCTCTGCTGCTCAGCCGTAAGAATCTTGCGAGCACACCCAGTTAAAGTTTTGTCAATGGCTCTCGAAGCACAGACCACATACCAGACACTCGTTTATGGCTGACAACATTTACAAGGAGCTCCTCGAGCGATGTCAAACTCCTTGTGTGGTTGAAAAAAAACGTTGTTAGACTCCAATTATTCATCTTTATTAGCCTTTAACCCTGAAACTCAGCTGCTGTTGTGTAATGACATGTAGATTGAGCCAGAGGAAATGGAGGATGACAAATGCGTGGGCATCCGAGAGATTTGTGGACTGGATCTGAGCCATGGCTGCTTTGGGTTTTTAGGTGTGTGTGTGCGTGTGTGTGTGTTTGTGTGAGAAAACCTGTTGGAAATCTGATTTAGCAGAGCCATTATCCCCTTTAGACTTCAACAGCAGGCCTGCGCTGCGGCTGCCACTAATCCCATAATGGGCTGACTCTGCACCAAAGCTGTTCCCCTCGATGAAAACTGTGACAATGTGTTTGTTTCTGTTAGTGCTCCGTGTGTGCATGCTCTGCGTTGCAGCCCGTGTGTGTGTGTGTCCTCAGGTGAGTGGGCACAAATAGGTTATCTAGTGTACAGAGTCATCGATTTTCCCCGCTGAGCAGGAAGTGGCTGGTTATTGATTCTCTGGGACAATGATGTCACTCCAGACGTGTGCCGTGTTTACTTATCCATGATAAGGGACGAGGTGCTTTCTCTTCGCACTGGTCAAATAATCCCCTCTCTCTGTCCTCTTACCTGCTTTACTCTCCTCTCATCACTCTTTCCACCCCTCCCTCTCGTTTCATTCAATGTTGATGCCCTCTTTAACCCCAGCATCCATTATGTGTGACATAATCACTGATGAGTCACTTCATACTTTTGGCTACAGTCTTAGACGATAAGAGTTTTACTTTAGATAACATGCCCCTTCTTTAATATAAAAAGTATGAAATTAAAGCTTGAATCTCAACTTCGAATTTTTTAAGACTAGTATAGACATAGATTAGTATAGACAAAAAATACATTCAATCACAAACCAGTTGACTTGTTATCACTTTATTTCTCTCCATATACTTTCATTCTTGTCCTTATTCTTCCCCAGCTAAAAATAACCTGGATACTCGTAATTGTCCTAGGGCCAGTATCGGTTTAGCTTTGTTAATGAACCCAACACTATCAGCTTAATAGACCCATGGATTTTTCTCCCCAGTTAAACCCTGTCAGACCTCCTAGTTGTTTTAATACCTGGTGTCTGCCAAAGATTGCATTTCAGCCCCCAGCATGCAACAGGTTAAAACTACATCTTGAACACTTGAACAAATGAATATGGTCATCAGAAAAGTATTGCTCACTGGTTTCACAGCATTTCCTTTGCTGCATGAGTTTGGCTAAAAGGCGGAAAGTTTAATATAATGATGGCTGCACACTACACCGGACAGAAGCCGTCTTATCTGTGGATCATATCAGCCTGGAGTCCGAGGGGGAATGATAGAAATGATATTTAGCCGTTGGTTTGTTCTTTTCTTCTCGGTCCCACAGGCTTGTAATTGATTAACCACAGAGCAAATATGTCTAACACTACCTGTGGCAGTAGACAGATGACCACACACAAAACGCGCACTCATGCACACAAACACACACACAGATACACAGCAGGCACACTCAGCTAAGGGTTATGAGGTCCATGGAGAGTTTGTAAAAGTCACACACACACACACACAGCACTCAAACCGTACATATTAACCAGGTACATTTTAAAATGGGGTTATATGAAGTTTAACCTTCATTAATTTGTTCAAATAAATAACACCAAAGCACACATCTATTTTCTCATGACAATATAGTGTGTTTTCTTTTATTATAAATAACTGTGTGGCTCATCTTGCAGCTTTAGTTTAAACAGTATGTAAGCATGATTCCAAAATATCCATGTAGCAGCCGGTGGTAGGTTAAAGAAAAACTCCACATCAATTTAGCTTTTGATTATTTATCATTTTGCAGATATTACATATGAACATATTTTAGTCATGGAGGCTAATCTGCCGAGGTCGGCAGTTTCTTCACTTTTCCACTGTCATTTTAGACGTTCAAACTCAGGATCACATGTCTCGTGCTTGTGTTTCCATTATTTGAGGAACTTGCTGGGTATGGTCACATGCATTATGAGTTTTGTGTATGTTGTGTTTGCACACATTGACCCTGCTGGCGGGGCTGTGTATATATTTCTGCATGTCATTGTGCACCACTGTTTGAACTTGAACTTGTGTTGCAAGAAAAACTGGATGGGGCATCTGAAAGGAAGGAAAAAAGGTTTATGTGAAGTTAATGGTTAAGGCAACAACCCCAGTCATGCAAATACTGTTTGAATATACAAAGAATAAAGTTGAACTGTATATGTAACAGAAAACCTTACAATTAATACTAGAAGTAACTCAGGGGAACAGGGCTGAGTGGATTGTTTCGTCCAGACCTTCAGACTTTTCAGTTTACTCTGAACCAGACAAACAGTTTGTTGAGTGAAAACACTCTTTTGGATACTTCAGACTTTTGGACCATTGTCGGAAGTTGATATACCGCTTCATTTATTTTCTCCGTTCAGAAAGACAACATGCTATCGTCAGACACACACTCGTCTTCAAACGAATCAATGTCAATATAGGTAGCCCCCTTTTGTGATGAAGATGTCATTCCAAATTCTGTAGTCTGTTCCCTTAATTGCGATGTGCCACCAAAACTAACTGAATCAAATGTACATCAACGTAAAGAAAGAGTATAGACTTTCAGGTGTTAAAACACCCTCAATGTACAAAAGTTAATTTATATTCTTAACTTAGATAATGGACTCAATCCCCTTTTCACCAATCCTGAATTTTATGTCGAACTTCAGCATTGTCAGTGGAGGCTTACGATGTACGGAGGAAGACGGAGACCAGGGCGATCAAGTTTCAGCCTAATCAAACCGGCATTTCATGAACGATTAAACATTAATGGGCCAGTCGCCGTGACGTTGCCCTCCATTGAGGCTCTGCCTGCCATTTTGTTCTGCCATTCAGTGCTGGGGGGGGCTCATTCCCTATTAATGAAGTAATAGGACACGGCCAAAATGCTTCTGAGGGCAATGATTGGGCCCTATCACTTCCTCCCCCCTTAAAGAACGGTGGTATCACATCCCCTCTTCAACTTTGCATCCAAACACATCCTGGTGGAGGTTACCGATTCAAAGAAGAGATAGTGGAAACAGAGAAGAAGTGAAACCGGTGTCGCGGTCAAAGAAAAAGTACAGATTGATGCAAGCGTTTCTAATCTTTTCCATAGCCGCTGTGATGTGTTGCATCAGACTTTATCGGCGTCTGTTGTTGTCTCCTGTCTGAGCTGCTGCGCCTCACCCTGCATCACGGCTCTCAGGACTGTCAACGCTTCTCGTTCTGTTACATACAAAGTTTATTGACTCTCGTTCCCTGAGAGCAGCTCCAAGGAAATGACTGTTTGTTCGGCCCCGAAGGTTCATTAAGTGTTTATTACCTTTGATTCAAAGGCACACTTTGATGACTGGGAGCTTCGTCAGCTGTGAGCCGCTGTAATAAACTTTCTGGGAGGGAATCGTCGTCTTTCTGTTTCCTCGCAGACACACGTGAAGCATTTATCAGCATTCAATAAACCTGTTGGTGATGAATAAAATAAAAAAACTTTCTGGCCAGGTTCCCAGTGAGATGAGGCACTTTTTTAGCTCATTCAGCAGAAGCAGAGGTCTGGTGAGAGAGACAAACAGCTGTGCATGCCAGGAGGCGCACAGCAGCATCGGCCCCTGCATCGAGTTGTTTTCTCCGGGGCCTTCAGCATCTTGTTGAGGCTTCGTCAGGCCCATGTTTCTGGGTAACATGATTAGTCGAGATGCCCCCGATGTCACCAGTACCTGAAACAGAGTCGCTGCAGCATTTCGCAAGACCCCGAGTTTTGTCATTGGAACTTTTGGCAGCGCCTCTGGACTCGCTCCCCCCCCCCCCCCCCCCCCCCCCCCCCCCCCCCCCCCCAGCGATATCTCCTGTGTTTCCCATCGGTAAACTTTACATGAGGTGGGAGTCAAAGCCCAGCTGAGGTTGCTTTTATAGAAATAGAGACGTTATGGAGAAGGAAAAGACGGGAGGCAAAGCAAATTGAGAGTTTTTCATCGATCTGTGGTGGCTGTGTCACATCGGGCTAAAGATAGCATGGGAGCATTTGGTGTTTTCAGTTTTTCTATGGGATCTTTTCTCTCGGAGCCAACTGTATTGTGACAGCTGCCCTCTCCCTGTTAGAATAACATCCCCGGGAACTCACTTTTCCTCACGTGCTCGCAGGGGTTGCGGGCTAACGCCTTTCCCCCCTGGATTGTCGTCCATGTATAGATCATTTAGGAAATTGTGCATATACACGTGTTTTACCCCTGGCAGTATAAAGTCATAAAAGAGAGTTTATCTTTTGTCCCAGGTCCCTCTTTCCAATTCGACTGCTAGTTTTGTTTCTTCTCTTTTCCGTGTGCTCCCGGCGGTCTACACAGTTCCTCTGCGTTTCATGGAATCCAGGGGAACGCTGCTTCCTCCCAGTGTTGGTGTGCGCTGGTCCAGGGCCCGATGGTCTGGGGGGCACGCCTCTCCTCTCAGGAAAGCCGGCGCTTGGCGAAGCCCCTCCACTCTGATGGCCTGCCAGAATACACAGAGATCACAGAGGAGGCGACTGGGAGAAAAGGAGAAGAAATGGGGCCAAAAGTCACTCTGAGGCAACTCTCGTCTGGTGGTTCCCACACTGATCCGACTTTTGTCTTTACACTGAATGAAGATTACGTTAAAAATGACACTATATCAGGCCTCATGTTCATTATCCACAGGTTCAGACAACTTAGCCGCAGGTTTAGAAGAGGGTAGCTGCTCTGTGAGATGTGAGAAAAGCCTGCAGCTTGTCGCCGGCATGCAGGGCAGGTAAGGGTTAACCCTCCTCGGCTCAGCTAAATGCTCTGTGATAGATGAACAAACTCTAACCCAGAGCTGTGTTTGAAGAGCCGGGTGGGGGATACCCTCTGAGTCTGCACTTTTCACTCTTCACTCTTCCACTGTGCACGGGGTTT